>NC_036870.1:29321728-29331275 GCF_002910315.2 Salvelinus sp. IW2-2015
TTAGAGTGTTGGGCTAGTAACCAAAAGGTTGCTGGATTGAATCCCCGAGCTGACAAGGTAAAAATCTGTCGTTCTGCCCCTGAACAAGGCAGTTAACCCACTGTTCCCCGGTAGCCGTCATTGTAAATAAGAATTTGTTCTTAACTGACTTGCCTAGTTAAATAAAGGTTCAATTTAAAAGAAATCATTTAAACATGTAAAGGCCTGATTGGTGGAGTGCTGCAGAGATGGTTGTCCTTCTGGAAGGTTCTCCCATCTCCAAAGAGGAACTCTGGACCTCTGTCAGAGTGACCATTGAGGTTTTTGGTCACCTCCCCTCCCCCGATTGCTCAGTTTGGCCGGGCGGTCAGCTCTAGGAAGAGTCTTGGTGGATCCAAACTTCTTTCATTTAAGAATGATGGAGGCCACTGTGTTTTGGGGAATCTTCAATGTTGCAGAAATGTTTTAGTACCCTTCCCCAGATCTGTGCCTCAACTCAATCCTGTCTCGGAGCTCTACGGACAATTCCTTCAACCTCATGGCTTGATTTTTCTCTGACATGCACTGTCAACAGTGGGACCTTATATAGACAGATGTGTACCTTTCCAAATCATGTCCAATCAATTGAATTTACCACAGGTGGACTCCAATCAAGTTGTAGAAACATCTAAAGGGTAATCATGATGTGACAGGATGCACCTGACCTCAATTTCGAGTCTCATAGCAAAGTGTCTGAATACTTATGTAAATAATGTATTTTTGTGGAAAAAAATTCAAAACATTCAAAAAACTGTTTTCGCGTTGTCATTGTGGGGTATTGTGTGTAGATTGATGACAATTTTTATTTTATTTAATACATTTTAGAATAAGGCTGTAACATAACAGAATGTGGAAAAAGAGAAGGCGTCAGAATACAAAAAATTGAGCCTTTATTTAACTAGGCAAGTCAGTTAAGAACAAATTCTTATTTACAATGACAGTCACACGAGCCRAACCCAGATGACGCTGGGCCAATTGTGCACCGCCCTATGGGACTTTAGATTTGAACCAGGGTGACGCCTCAAGCACTGAGATGCAGTGTCTTAGACCGCTGCGCCACTCAGGAGCCTTTATGGTACAGTGGCCAGACGGAAGCCACTCCTCAGTAATAGGAACATGACAGCCCACTTGGAGTTTCCAAATGGCACCGAAAGGACTCTCAGACCATGAGAAACAAGATTCTCTGGTCTGATGAAACCAAGATTGAACTCTATGGCTTGAATGCCAAGCGTCACGTCTGGAGGAAACCAGGCACCGCTCATCACCTGGCCAATACCATCCCTACGGTGAAGCATGGTGGTGGCAGCATCATGCTGTGGAGATGTTTTTCAGCGGCAGGGACTGGAAGACTAGTCAGGATCGAGGGAAAGATGAATGGAGCAAAGTACAGAGAGATCCATGATGAAAACCTGCTCCAGAGCACTCAGGACCTCAGACTGGGCCGAAGGTTCACCTTCCAACAGGACAACGACCCTAAGCACACAGCCAAGACAACGCAGGAGTATCTTCGGGACAAGTCTCTGAATGTCTTTGAGTGGCCCAGCCTGTAACGTGTACGCTAAGACTCGGGAAGCAAGTACAGGGAGTACATGTAACAAATAACGGAACATTGAACAAAACAAGAAACACGAGTAGCGTACAGACATGAAACACAGAAACAGAATCAATAACGCCTGTGGAAAGAACCAAAGGGACTGACAGATATAGGGTAGGTAATCAGGAAGGTGATGGAGTCCAGATGAGTCTCATGAGGCGCAGGTGCGCRTAACGATGGTGGCAGGTGTGCGTAATAATGAGTAAACTGGCGACGTCGAGCGCCAGAGAGGGGGAGCGGGAGTAGACGTGACAGTACCCCCTCCCTTCAACATATATTTTCCCCATGCTATGCTTGTCAAGCAGTTCCCTTATTCCACCACTTGTGCGTAAGCATGGTCATGGCTGTGCATAAATTTACATACGCTCAAAATGATCCCACTCATGGTTTACGCACAGATAGATAATGGCGCCGGAGGAGATGGCTGCCATTTTACGGTTCCCTAACCAATTGTACTATTGTGTGTGTTTTTTCGCGTTATTTGTTATTAGAAAACGTATGTTTCTGTTATTTTTTTTACTTATCTATTTTTTACTTAACACACATTTTTTCTTAAACCTGCATTGTTGGTTAAGGGCTTGTAAGTAAGCATTTCACTGTAAGGTCTACACCTGTTGTATTTGGCGCATGTGGCAACATAATTTTTTAGATTTGTGCCTACGCATTATTTATAAATGAGGCTCCTAGTAGTGTTTGAAACTGCCGATCTGTGGTCAAGAATGCTGAGTTCATCTCACCCTATGCTACCCTTCAGTCCCTTGACTTTTTGGCCCTGACGGGGACATGGACCACCCCAGAGAACACTGCTACTCCAGCTACTCTCTCCATCTGACTACGTTTTCTTTCATAGTCTGAGAGCATCTGGTCGTCGCATTGGTGGCACAGGGCTACTAATTTCTCTTAAGTGGAGATTTTCTATTTTCTCCCTCTCTCACCTGTCCATCTCCTTATTTTAATCCCATGTTGTCACTGTCACTTGTCCACTCAAGCTTAACATTAGCGTCATCTATCGCCCACCAGGTGCCCTTGGAGAGTTCCTCAATGAGCTTGATAAGCTCATTTCCTGATGATGGCTCACTGTTCTTCGTACTTGGCGACTTCAACCTCCTGACATCTGCCTTGAATTAATTTATTTCCAAATCTTTCCTTCCCCTTCTTTCCTCTTTTGACCTCACCTTTTCCCTGTCCTTTACCACTCACAAGGCAGGCCATACGCTTGGCCTTATCTTTACTAGAGGCTGCTCGCCTACTAATCTCACTGCAACCCCCCTCCAGGTCTTTGATCACTACTTTGTCTCCTTGTCCTCCAACCCTAGCCACTCAGACGCTACCCAGAGGGTCATGCACCTTCGCAATCGTCATTCTCTCTCCCACTACTCCTCACTACTCCTTCTATCCTATCATCTCTCCCTTCTGCTAAATTCTTCTCCCTCCTGATTCTGCCTCTTCGACCCCATTCTCCTCCCTTTCCACATCCTTTGACTCTCACTGTCTCCTTTCCTCCTGGATGGCTCGGCCCTCCCCTCCTGCTCCGTGGCTGAGGGACCCATTGAGAGTTTACAGAACAGGGCTGCGGGCAGCTGAGCGAAAATGTTCTCATCCTCATAGATCTATCTGCTGCCTTCGCCACGTGAACCATCAGATCCTCCTGTCTACCCTCTCAGGACTSGGAGTCTCAGGCTCTGAACACTCTTGGATAGCATCCTAAATGGTATGCTGCTCCTACCAGGTGACGTGGAGAGGATCTGTGTCTGTACCACGTACTCTCACTACTGGTGTCCCTCAGGGCTTAGTTCTAGGCCCTCTCCTCTTCTCTCTATACACCAAGTCACTCGGCTCCATTATATCCTCACATGGTGTCTCCTAACATTGCTATGTGGATGACACTCAACTACTTTTCTCCTYCCCCCCTTCTGACACCCACATGGCAACACGCATCTCTGCTTAGATGTCGGCTCAAGCTCAACCTTGACAAGACGTAGCTGCTCTTCTTACCGGGGAAGACTTGCCCGCTCCAAGACTCTCCATCCCAGAGTGCAAAGAACCTTGGCGTGAACCTGGACAACACCCCTGTCATTCTCTGCAAACATCAAAGCAGTGACTGCAGGTTCATGCTCTAAAACATCCGTAGAGTATGACCATACTTCACACAGGAAGCGGTGCAGGTCCTAATCCAGGCACTTGTCATCTCCCGTCTGGAGTGCTGCAACTCGCTGTTGGCTGGGCTCTCCGCGTGTGCCATCAAACCCCTGCAACTTATCCAGAATGCTGCAGCTCGCCTGGTGTTCAACCTTCCCAAGTTTTCCCATATTACCCCGCTCCTCCGCACACTCCTGAAGCTAGGAGAGCAGAGACCATGCCCATCTTCCAAAAACATCTACCTCTTCAAAGAGTGTTCAAAAACTTTGTGCATCGGTATCACTTGCTGTGCGGTAGCAGAGAGAACATTCTATGACTTGTGTGGCTAGAGTCTTTGACAATTTTTAGGGCCTCCCTCTGGCATCGCCTGGTATAGAGGTCCTGGATGGCAGGGAGCTTAGCTGTTAAACGTTCTGAGGATCTGACTGCCCATGCCAAATCTTTTCAGCCKCCTGAGGGGGAAGAGGCGTGGTCATACCCTCTTCACGAATGTGTTGGTGTGTGTGGACTATGATAATTCCTTAGTGATGTGGATACCGAGGAACTTGAAGCGCTTGACCTGCCCTGTGGACGAGGGTGTGCTCGGCCCTCCGTTTCCTGTAGTCCAAGATCCTTTGTCTTGCTGACGTTGAGGGAGAGGTTGTTGTCCTGGCACCACACCGCTAGGTCTCTGGCCTCCTCCCTGTAGGCCGTCTCATCATCATCAGTGATAAGGCCTACCACCGTCGTGTCATCTGCAAACTTAATGGGTGAACAGGGAGTACAGTAGGGGACTAATCACACCCCCTGAGGGGCCCCCGTGTTGAGGGTCATCGTGGCAGAAGTGTTGTTGCCTATCCTCACCACCTCGGGGCGGCCTGTTCGGAAGTCCAGGATCCAGTTGCAGAGGGAGGTGTTTAATCCCAGGGTCCTTAGCTTAGTGATGATATGTGGTTGTCCCCCCTAGCTATCTAAAGATGAATGCACTAACTAACTGTAAGTCACTCTGGATAAGAGTGACTGCTAAATGGCTAAAATGTCATTTTTGGGGACCATGATTGACATGRTATCATCGTCATTGACACTATCAGCATCACAGTAATGATTGTCTCTGCTCAGACATTACATGCAGAGATCTGAAATTTAAAGAAGTCAAATGCCAGAGGGAATTTGCATACAAGTAATGAACATATTCATTGCCTCATTTGCATATCATTAGCCAAGGAAAATACCCCAATGAGAAAGGTACGTCATGTAACTTTGTCAGGCTAGAGCATTGTCTCTAAACCAATCTTGCCATTCAGTCACAATTTATAATTCTTGGGATATTATTTATTTTCAGTGTAACAAGGCCTTGTCGAGAAAGTATGAGACAAAAAAAGTACAAAGCTCATGTGGTAAAAACATATATATATATGTATTTATATATATATATATATGTATATGTTTTTACCACATGAGCTTTGTGAATGAGAGCCTTGAAGTATCGCCAACACTTCAGGACTTCAGGACTTCCTACGCCACACATTCACAGACAGTACATTAACAGAGTATCTTCAGCAGGCAATCTGAGTGTCATATGGTCATGGCAGAGTCCCAAATGGAACCAAATTCCAATATAGTACCTTTGGGCTCTGGTCAAAAGTAGTGCACTACATATGGAATAGGGTGAGGGCCCTGGTCAAAAGTAGTGCACTACATATGGAATAGGGTGAGGCCCCTGGTCAAAAGTAGTGCACTACATATGGAATAGGGTGAGGCCCCTGGTCAAAAGTAGTGCACTACATATGGAATAGGGTGAGGGCCCTGGTCAAAAGTAGTGCACTACATATGGAATATGATGCTATTTTGGACGTAACCAATGATTTTGAGTGTGGGACGTTATCTCCTTACCTTGAAGCCATAGGTTCTGTTCAGAGAACCGTAGCGAGGTGTCCCTGGGTTCTCACAGGTAGTACGGGTCGGTTCTAAGGAGAACAAAAGAAAGGAACATTTGTATAACATTATCTTAGAGACCTATAGACTATATACCTATAGACAGTATCACTGGCTGGGGGTCCAGCCTATGCAGGCACTTGAGACTTACAGTCTGCCTCACAAATGGAACCCTATTCCCTTTATAGTGCACTATGTTTGACCAGTGTCCATAGGACTCTGGTCAAAAGTAGTGGACTAAAAAGGGAGGTATTTGGGACAAAGTCACAGCCACATGAACAGCTATAGTTCCCATAATGATTCAACATAGCTTACTGCAGTGATACCCAGCCTACAACTGAGTTATGTGTGTGTTTGTGTGCATACGTGAGTGCTTATGAAGGTGGCTCAGAAATTTAATTCTTCCCGAGTGTGTTTACGTAAGTGCAGCAGTGGCACTGTAGTCACATAACAACCAGACAGCAAGATAGTCTTTAATAGGCTAGGCAGAAGACCCAGCAGGGGGCAGTGTTACGGCAGCGGTGCAGCAGCGTCAGGCCCAGCTGTGTGGCTGTGTGGAGGGAAGCAGCATCATTAGGATGTAGAGGACATCCTCGGCCTGACGCATAGACCTGGATTCAATGCAGCCTCAGAAAATGACAGCAGCACACACTACCACCACAGCCAGCCTAGTTAACCCACACAGCAACGTGCCATAGCTAACACTATCGTGTCTGCCTCCTCTCTTCTGTATGAAAACGGAATCATACAGAAATGCAGTCTGGGAAATTATTGTGCGAACGAAACATAATTAAGTGAAAACAATAGTTTGCGCATGTCAAATGAGGCCTGTCTGCACAGAACCCGTTTTGGTTCAATTACATAAATACCGCCTCTCCCCACCCTCCCTCCCCACACTCAGACACACACACTCAGACTCAGTCACACATACAAATAACCCCCTCTCCTCCCTCTCCACTCCACACACTCACAGCAGGAACATCTCATCCCAAGCAATTCTCATCATCCTGAGAGGTCCGTCTTGGAATATATGGCATTTCATGAATACTACATATTTATGAAGACAGTATTTCTCCTATAATGTCTGTGCCTCTGTACCTTTGTGGATATTTCTACTCAAACAATATGTGTTGCATGTTGTGATAACATTATATGAGACTACTTTGTCAATGCCTTATCAGTTACAGTCAAGATTATCTTAAGGTAACTGTATGTCATAAGAATGCCTTTTCAATATGATAACAGTTAAAGGGGCAATCTGCATTTTGAACCAATAAAAAAAAATGCAGATTGCCCCTTTAACCATATTTTGACAAAGGACTACAAAGCACTGTCATACCAGATGACATAAACAGTCATGGCATCTGATGAACAGCATATGACAACAGAATTGACACACACAGCCATGTCACAAACAATGTTTAGATCAGCTAGTTAGCTATGTTCAAAACTAGTCCAAATATTTCCCTCTACATTTCAGCATATAGACACATCTGTAGGCCAATCAGTCTGATAATTGAGCCTCATTGATTTCAAGAGTCAAATAGGGGGTGCTTATATTTGTCTTGTTTAACCTGTACAGAGTATAGTGAAATGGAAATGTGTTTTTTGCATATCCCACTCCCCCTGAGACACCCTCAGAGAGTGGGGTCACAGCCAGGGATCAGCGACCCTGGAGGAATTAGGGTTAAGTGCCTTGCTCAAGGGCAGATTGGAAGATTTTTTACCTAGTCGGCTCGGGGATTGGAATTAGCAACCTTCGGTCACTGACCCAACGGTCTAACCACCAGCGCAATCCGGCACCCATAAATTACAGCCACCATAATGAGCTATACTGTATTTAAACTCAGGCTACCCTCAATGTTCATTTCTGTAGTACAATACACGGTTGCCCAGTACTAAACAGATAACAACTGACTTGTTGCTAATGGTCTAATGATCCAGTGACAAAAGGGGCCTATGACTTGAATATTAAATGAGTGAAATAAAGACAATTATCAGTTAGTCATATGGATGTGTGAAGGGTGTCTCCTTTAAGCACCTCATCCAGGTCCCTAATCAGATAAGGATTCAGGAGAAGTCTCACAGACACTAGATAGATAATTACAGATCTGAAGACAGCAGGTAAGTTAAAGATGCCAGGAAAGGGAGGACATCAAACATATACTATATGATATGAGTGACAACTGGGGTTGCAACATGCTAGTAACTTTCTCAAAATTCACTAGTTTTGGAAGATTACTGGAATCAGGATGGAACAAGCAGGAAATCTGGGAATACTCCAATTAGTATTTCTAGAAAAATTTGGGAATTGGGGTAAAGATACCGGACTTTTGCAACCCTAGTGACAACAAAGCCCGCGGGCTAGTTTCCTGGACACAGATTAAGCCTAGTCCTGGTCTAAAAAAGTCGAGGTTGTTGACAATATATTCTCCAAACACCGGCTTCGAGAGCATTTTCACTTTATACAACGGGTAAATGGTAAATAATGTATGGTGTCATTTTGGAGTAACTTTCTCACTCATCATTAGTCAAGATAATTATTCACAAGCTTGATGTAGTCATTGCGTTCTATGCATATGGGACCAAATACTTAACTTTTTATTACTTTAATACACACGTAAGTGAATTTGTCCCAATACTTTTGGTCCCCTAAAATGGGGGGACTATGTACAAAAAGTACTGTAATTAATAAACAGTTCACCCGATATGGATGGAAATACCCTCAAATATAGCTGACAGTCTCCACTTTAACCTCATAGTCATTGTATCATTTCAAATACAAAGTGCTGGAGAACAGAGCCTCAAAAAACAAAAATGTGTCACTGTCCCAATACTTTGAGCTCACTGTACATGCAGAAATACACATATTAAAACAAATAATTCTGAAAGTCACCCTGCAATAGAGCATGCTGGGTAATATTATATATGGCTCTACGTAGAACCCTTCTTGCCTTCCAAAGAATCATCAAAGAAACCTTTCTTCCAAAAAGGGTTCTTCAGATCAAAAATGGTTATTGGTAGGATCCTATCCCCCCCATAGAAAAAATCTATGAGTATACGCTGAAGCTAGAAGTGAAACTAGAAACTAGACAATGGTATCAGCCAGCTGTGAAGGCTAGGGCCAGGAGAATGTCACTAGTGTGCCCCTGATGGAACTGAATCCCCCTACAGCCATTCCTACACACTTCATATCTTGACAGGCTCCATTCTTCTCCCCCGTCAATACACTCTCTCCTCTCGGAGGGCACTAAAAAGAATGACCCTGCCTTTTCTGGAATACTCTTATCAATAAGAGATGTGTGTGGAGGTTAGCACTGCAGCCATTATAGTGCACTACTTTGACAACGGCCCATAGGCTTCTGGTCAAAAGTAGTGCACTATATATGGAATAATGTGCCATTTGGGACGTAGTCTTGGTATACCTCAGGTGGCCCAGTGTCAGAGGGAGGACATTGATTCCAGTTGTTTGATGTAGTTAAATACTTTACAAGCTGTGCTTCAAGGCACGCAAAGAACGCTAGAAATAGGAAACAGAGATGATATACTCTAGAGGAATAAAGAGAGGGGCAGAAAGGTTATGGGTGTGTATATACACTGAGCATACAAAACATATTGAGTAAAGCAAATAAAAATGCAGTAATGACGCTTTGGGGCCAAGTATCACACATAGGACAGTTGTACACCCAGTTGTATACGCTGTGTGACCCTCACGCTTTGTGGGACACGGGCACACACACATAGACACACACACAGTAGATGCTTACCTATACAGCGAGGCTGGAATCCGCTCCAGGAGCCGTCGGCCTGGCACAAGCGTGTAGTGGAGCCCACCGGGATATAGGGGGCGCTACAGCTGAACGACACCTCTGACTGATAGAT
>NC_036870.1:29333790-29347027 GCF_002910315.2 Salvelinus sp. IW2-2015
CACTCAGACTCAGTCACACACATATTAATAACGCCCCGCCCTGCACCTCCCCATTCACTCCACACACACTCGAAATAGGCAAATCTGATCCCAAGCAATTCTCATCATCCCGAGAGGTCCGTCTTGGAATATATGACATTTCATGAACACTACCCTACATATTTCTGAACACAGTATTTATCCTATCATGTCTGTGTGGATATGTGTACTCAAACAATATGTGTTTCATTGAATGATGTGGTAACATTATATGACACTCCTTTGTCAATGTCTTATAGGCATGAGGATCTGCAGGTAACTGTTGGAATGTCATAAGAATTAAGTTTCAATAGGGTAACAGTTAACCATTATTTTGAACCCTCTGTCATAAGGGCTACATAACATGTTCATAACAGTGTCATAACAGATGACATAAACAGTCATGGCAGCTTATGAACAGCTTATGACAACTAATTTGACAATGCCATGTGTTGAAATCAATGTTGAAATCAGTTAATTAGCTAGTCTTAAAACTAGCCCAAAAATGTTTTATATTTTTTTCTTCATTTTTTTTACCCCATTTTCTCCCCAATTTCGTGGTATCCAATTGGTAGTTACAGTCTTGTCTCATCGCTGCAACTCACATATGGAGAGGCGAAGGTCGAGAGCCGTGCGTCCTCCGAAACACAACCCAACCAAGCCGCACTGCTTCTTGACACAATGCCCACTTAACCCGGAAGCCATCAACACCAATGTGCAGGAGGAAACACCGTGTCAGCGTGCATTGTGCCCGGTCCGCCACAGGAGCTGCTAGTGCGCGATGGTTCAAGGACATCCCTGCCGGCCAAACTCTGGGCCAATTGTGCGTCGCCCAATGGGTCTCCCGGTCACGTCCGGCATGCAACAGAGCCTGGACTCGAACCCAGAATCTTTAGTGGCACAGCTAGCACTGCTATGCAGGGCCTTAGACCACTGCGCCACTCGGGAGGCCAGCCCCAACATTTACCGCATTTCAGCATGACACCCCTATAGGTCAATCACATCTGATCATTGAAACTCATGGATTTTTCAGTGTYCCTGTGTTGTGACACGTCAATTAATCACATCTCTATTATTTGACTCATTCTACATTTTGTTGTGTTACAGCCTGAATTTAAAATGGATTAAATGTAGATGCTCGTGCCGTGGGGGAGATCTTTCTTGGGCTATACTCGGCCTTGTCTCAGGGTAGTAAGTTGATGGTTGAAGATATCCCTCTACTGGTGTGGGGGCTGTGCTTTGGCAAGGTGGGTGGGGTTATATCCTGCCTGGCTGGCCCAGTCTGGGGATATCGTTGGACGGGGCCACAGTGTCTCCCGACCCCTCCTGTCTCAGCCTCCAGTATTTATGCTGCAATCGTTTATGTGTTGGGGGGCTAGGGTCAGTCTGTTATATCTGGAGTATTTATCCTGTCTTATCCGGTATCCTGTGTGAATTTAAGTATGCTTCCTCTAATTCTCTCTCTCTCGCTCTCTTTCTCTCGGGAGCACCTGAGCCCTAGGACCATGCCACAGGACTACCTGGTCCCGATGACTCCTTGCTGTCCCCAGTCCACCTGGTCGTGCTGCTGCTTCAGTTTCAACTGTTATTCCTGCGGCTATGGAACCCTGACCTGTTCACCGGACGTGCTACCTTGTCCCGGACCTGCTGTTTTCGACTCTCTCTCTACCGCACCTGCTGTCTCTAACTCTGAATGATCGGCAATGAAAAGCCAACTGACATTTACTCCTGAGATGCTGACCTGTTGCACCCTTTACTACCACTGTGATTATTATTATTTGACCCTGCTGGTCATCTATGAACGTTTGAACATCTTGGCCATGTACTGTTATAATCTCCACCCGATAGAGCCAGAAGAGGACTGGCCACCCCCTCAGAGCCTAGTTCTTCTCTAAGTTTCTTCCTAGGTTCCTGCCTTTTTAGTGAGTTTTTCCTAGCCATCGTGCTTCTACATCTGCATTGCTTGCTGTTTGGGGTTTTAGGCTGGGTTTCTGTATAGCACTTTGTGACATCGGCTGATGTAAAAAGGGCTTTATAAATACATTTGATTGATTGATTGATGTTTTGTCCTTGGGCTACACACAATACCCCCATAATGTCAAAGTGGAATTATGCTTTTCTACATTTTTACAAATTAATAAAACATTAAAAGCTGAACTGTCTGGCGTCAATAAGTATTCAACCCTTTTGTTATGGCAAGCCTATATAAGTTCAGGAGTTAACATTGGCTTAAGAAATCACATAATAAATTGCATGGACTCACTCCGTGTGCAATAATAGTGTTTATCATGATTTTTGAATGGCTACCTCATCTCTTTACCCCACACATACAATTATCTGTAAGGTCCCTCAGTCGAGCAGTGAACTTCAAACAGCGATTCAACCACAAAGACCAGGGAGCTTTTCCAATGCATCACAAAGAAGGGCATCTATTGGTAAATGGGTAAAAAAAAAAGTAGACGCTGAATATCCTGGTGAAGTTATTAATTACACTTTGGATGTAACACCCAGTCACTACAAAGATACAGGTGTCCTTCCTAACTCAGTTGCCAGAGAGGAAGGAAACATCTCAGGGATTTCACCATGAGGCCAATGGTGACTTTAAAACAGAGCTTAATTGCTGTGATAGGAGAAAACTGAGGCTGGATCAACACCATTGTAATTATTCCACAATACTAACCTAATTTACAGTGAAAAGAAGGAAGCCTCACAGCTGCAATGGCGGCCAAAGCTGCTTCAAAGTATTGACCCAGGGGTGTGAATACTCAGGGGTGTGAATACATGAGATATTTCAGTATTTAATTTTCAATAAAATTTCTAAAGACATCTTTTCACTTTGTCACTACGGAGTATTGTGTGTAGATGGGTGAGAAAAAAATATTTCATCCATTTTGAATTCAGGCTGCAACACAACAGAATGTGGAATAAGTCAAGAGGTATGAATAGTTTCTGAAGGCACTGTAGTTTACAAATTACAAAATGACATATCGGTTGCCTTACCCTGTAAGCAGTCTATGGACAAGGTATGACAGCACAATCCATGACTTGGTTGAGTTTCTCTGGCACATTTCCATTTGTGCCACAAATGCTAAATTGTTAGTGTGTGGAAACAGTGCACGAAAACTAAACCAAAGCATGGATTTCTGTCATACCGTGTCCATAAGACTACTTAGAGGGAAAGGAAACCAATATGTAATTTTATCATTTGAATGAACTATCCATTGTATTTAAATATATAACAATTGACTTGTTGCTAATGGTCTAATAATCCAGTTACAAGTGTGCCAATGACTTGAATATTCAATTAGTGAAATTATGACCGTTTAGTCATATTGATGTGAGGAGTTCTATTGAATGTCTCCTTCAGGGACCTGGAGCTTAACCAGGTCAGTATTCAGGAGGCTGACAGACAATATATATATATTTACAGATATGTAGACAGCAGGTAAGGTTTGGATGACAGGAAAGGGAGGGTATTAAACACATACACTATGTATATGTGTGACTATGAAGCCTAGGGGGCGGTTTTCCGGACACAGATTACGTCAGAGTCCCAAATGGCACCATATTCCCTATATGGTGCACTATTTTTGACCAAGGTCCATAGAGCTCTAGTCAAATGAAATGTACTACACTGAGTGTACAAAGCAGTAAGAACCTCTTTCTAATATTGAGTTGCCCCCCCTTTTTTCCCCTCAGAACAGCCTCAATTCGTCAGGGAATGGACTCGACAAGGTGTCTAAAGCATTCCATAGACTCCAATGCTTCCCACAGTTGTATCAAGTTGGCTGGATGTCCTTTGGGTGGTGGACCATTCTTGATACACACGGGAAACTGTTGAGCATGAAGAACCCAGCATCATTGCAGTTCTTGACACACATGGTGTGCCTGGAACCTACTACCATACCCCGTTCAAAGGCAAAATCTTTTGTCTTTCTTATTCACCCTCTGAATGGCACACATACACAATCCATGTCTCAATTGTCTCAAGGCTTAAAAATCCTTCCTCAACCTGTCTCCTCCTTTCCATCTACACTGATTGAAGTCGATTTAACAAGTGACATCAATAAGGGATCATAGCTTTCACCTGGATTCACCTGGTCAGTCTATGTCATGGAAAGAGCAGGTGTTCTTAATGTTTTGTACACTCGGTGTATATACAGAATAAGCTGCCATTTGGTACAAATTCCATTCGCCAATTTCAATTAAACATAAGCCGACATATTTACCCTTAGACTAAAAAAGGGTCTGGGAAACTGGCCCTAAATCTATCCAGATTGTGTGGTTGCTTCTTTAAAAAGGCCTGTGGATCAATACCCACCACATCACACAGATGCTGCTGCCTTTCTCACTATAAAGGGATCTGAGATATTTTGAGAAGGTTATTTCTCTGCGTCAGGAGATGTTCAAACCCCTACTGGTTATTTCTCTGCGTCAGGAGATGTTCAAACCCCTACTGGTTATTTCTCTGCGTTAGGAGATGTTCAAACCCCTACTGGTTATTTCTCTGCGTTAAGTGTTGAATTATTTAACCAGCTACTGTACTGCCAGGTTCTGTCACAAATAGCACCCTATTCTCTCTATAGTCAAAGATTATCTATTATATTAATAGCACCCTATTCTCTCTATAGTCAAAGATTATCTATTATATTAATAGCACCCTATTCTCTCTATAGTCAAAGATGATCTATTATATTAATGGCACCCCATTCTCTATATAGTCAAATATTATCTATTATATTGAGAAGATAGCTGAGTGGCTACTCTAACAATGGAAATACATGATTGAAGATAGGCGAGATCAGGTGGGACCATTCTAGCGAATGAGAGGGCAGATACACCTTGCCGGAATGCATCCACGTATCACTACATTTCTAACAGCCTAACTTCAATTAGATCAAATAAACCTCACGTAATTCAACACTCTCATAGACCTCCATACAAAAAAAGAGCTCATCTCACCTGGATAGATTTTGGCCAGAAGTAGTGCACTACTTTTGACCAGGGCCCATACAGAATAGGGTGCCGTTTGGGACGCAATCCCAGACTCTTTAGGAAGACAGACTCATGTGCAATAGTTTATGGGTTTTCCAGACCAGACAATAAGCACTAATTAAGGTGAAAGCAGAAGTATAGAATCTATATCCTCTGGGATAGTAATAACAGTATAGAATCTATATGCTCTGGGGTAGTAATAACAGTATAGAATCTATATGCTCTGGGACAGTAATAACAGTATAGAATCTATAGTGTCTGGCGGGCGGGATAGTAATAATAATATAGAATCTATATGCTCTGGGACAGTAATAACAGTATAGATTATAGCTCTGGGACAAGTATAACAGTATAGAATCGTATATGCACTTGGACAGTAATAACATATAGACATCTTATGCTCTGGGACAGTAATAACAGTATAGAATCTATATGCTCTGGGACAGTAATAACAGTATAGAATCTATATGCTCTGGGACAGTAATAACAGTATAGAAGCTATATGCTCTGGGACAGTAATAACAGTTGATATGACAAGGTGCTCTTCGGTTTTCCCAGGCTTGTAGCTTTAACAAAGGAATTGGGGGCTAAACTTGTAGAATATAAAAAAAACACCAAATCACTCTTAGCAGGTAGTTAAAACAACTATATTGAGTTGACATGTCCATCTAGCAAAGTTAAAAACAATGCAAACAAGTTTGAGTTTGTTGTGTCCTATTTTTGGTGCGTTTGTTCAGTTTCCCAAATCCCTTACTCTTCATGAAAAGAATGTCGTACGTTACATCACTGAAAATAGAAACTTCTGTCTAGCTAGACAATGATACCAGCCAGCTCTGAAGGCTAGGGCCAGGAGAATGTCACTAACGTGTTCCCCTGATGGAACTGAATCCCCCTACAGCCATTTCATATCTGGGCTCTTCTCCTGTGATATGTGCTCTCCCTTTAAAAGGAATGACCCTGCCTTTTCTGGAATGATCTCATCAATAAGAGATGTGTCGAGGTTTGTGCAGTTTATCAAATTGGCACCCATATAGTGCACTATGTTTGATCTGGGCCCATAGGGCTGGTCAAAAGTAGTGCACTATATAGGGTAAAGGAAGTTCCATTTGAGACGCATCCTTGGTATAAGTAGGGTGGCCTGGGTATAGCCTTTGTGTCAGAGGGAGGACATTGTTGTTTGACGTTATTAAATACTACAAGCTGTGCTTTAAGCCAAATAACGCTGGAAAGATGTTAGAGACGAACTCCCCAGGAATAAAGAGAAGCGCACGCACGCACGCACGCACGCACGCACGCACGCACGCACGCACGCACGCACGCACGCACGCACGCACGCACGCACGCACGCACGCACACACACACACACACACACAGAGAGTAGATGCTTACCTATACAGCGAGGCTGGAACCCGCTCCAGGAGCCGTCGGCCTGGCACAAGCGTGTAGTGGAGCCCACCGGGATATAGGGGGCGCTACAGCTGAACGACACCTCTGACTGATAGATGAAGCTGAGGCCCTCTCTGGAGCCATAGGCAGGCACACCAGGGTCCCCACAGAACTTGGCTACAACAACAGCAGAGCAAGAAGAGCAGATCAAAATGAGCATGTAAAAACCCCACACAGGAACAATGTTACTGTGTTTTCCCCCCAGTGCGGTTTTTATTGAAGAGAGTGAGAAATCTGACCAGATCGAATCAGAAACAACAAAAAACACACAGGATCCATGTCATTGAACTCCTCCTGCCACAGTATCTCTCTGTGATCCTTACAGATCGAAATGAACATTCCAGAAATACACAAGAGCAATGTTAGCCAGTTTTTGCCCCAGTGAGGGTTAGATTGAATTTCTGACACAGTATATTGTTGTATCTGTGATCCTGGCAGGCACTAGTGGAGGAGAAGACGGAGTTTTACAGACCAGACTAACATGAATGACATCGTCCCTCAAAGGGCTCAAAGCGGTCATTGAGCACTGACCATCAGTGGCTGTCCAGCAAACACTTGGTCTGTCCAGGAAGAATCAATAATAGATGTGGCCTTCACACTCCGCCGATACATTATAAATGTGCCAAACAAGACTCCCTCTCTTACTGTCTGGGAACTWGGAGGACTACAAACTTGACTTTTTCTTGATGAATAATAGATACRCTGTCAAGATATAAAAAAGAGAGGAAGAGCGAGTAGAGAACAGAGCGAGTGGTTGAGAGAGCAGAGAGAGCAGAGAACAGAGACGTAGAGAGAGAGAAGAAGATAAGAAGAAGAAGAACAAAAAGAAGTGTGCTGCCTGCAAGATTACAAAGTCACAGGCAGCCAATCTTTAGTTCATTCCCATTGGAGCCAAAGTTTCTGTAGCCTCTGCTGCTGCTGTACATGCTTCAGTGTTCTGAAGGGTGAGGACTTAGAACTACTGTACCTTGTGGACCTTTTAACCTGCTCCCCCCTCCACCTCCTCCTCCCTTCACCCCCTTCACCTCCTCCTCCCCCTTCACCCCCCCACCTCCTTCCCTCCCTTTTCACCCCCTCCACCTCCTCCTCCCCTTTCACCCCCCCTTCACCTCCTCTTCCCCTCACCCTTCCACCTCCTCCTCACCCTCTCACCCCCACTCCACCGACCTCTCCTCCCCTCACCGCCCTCACACCTCCTCCTCCCTCACCCCCTCCAACTTCCTCTTCCCCTTCACCTCCTCCTCACCCTCTTCACCCCCTCCACCTCCTTCTCCCCTTCACCCCCTCAACCTCCTCCTCCACCTTCACCCCTTCACTTCCTCACCCCCATCCACCAATATTCTCCCTATCAACCCCCCTCAAACCTATCCTACCTCCCCTTCACCCCCTTACTCCTCCCCCCTATGTCAGCCCTACTCCTCCCCCCTTCTACCCCCTCCCACCTCCTCCATCCCAACTTCACCCCTTACTGCCTCCTCCCACTTCACCCCCTCCACCTCTATCTCCTCCTCCCCCGTCCCCCATCCAACAACTCCTACCTCCCCTTCACCCCCCACCGTCACACCTCTTCACCCTCCACCTCTCCTCCACCGCTGCCTCCCCCTTCACCCCTCCACCTCCTCCCCTTCCACCCCCTCCTCCCCCCCACCCTTCCGCCTTTCCGCCCGATTACACGTTTGAAGCTCTACCTGATGACCCCACTCGGGCAGGCAGTTTAAGAACTCAATAATTATGGGCAGATTACCCCCCTGTTCCTCACTCACTCTCTCTGTCATATGGAGACGGACAGAAAGGGTACGGCTAAGTGACAAGTAGGTAAACTGAAACACGAGTCGGGTGGGTGAATTATGATTCCCTGGGTCTCTTTTGTGATAGAGACAATTTCTCTAGGGTAGAATTGGTGGTTTGGTCTCTGATGTTCAAATAGGCCTTCTCTTAATAAGTCTGCGATTATTATGATTCCCCTGGCTCGCGAGAGAGAGAATCCTCAATTAGGTGGTGGATAGATAGCGGATCCTCTGATGTTCAAATAGGCCTCTAAGGTTATCTGAGTCGTGACAGAGGTGGAGAGAAAAACACACTTAATTACACATTTATTTATAATGACTAATATACGGGACTGAAGCCTTGTCTCAGCAAAACTCTGAACCTTTTAAAAACAAAGGCTTTCAGAAATCCGTTGCGTTTGTGAACCCAGCCTGTAACACGCATTGACATTGTAACTTTGGAGACGAGTTCCCTTCAGATCTGTGGTGTTTGGACAGTTTTGGTTTGTGTATGAGGGTGATTGCTGTGTGTTTGTTGTGTGTTTGGACAGTTTTGGTTTGTGTATGAGGGTGATGCTGTGTGTGTGTGTGTGTGTTTGGACGGTTTTGGTTTTGGTGTATGAGGGTGATTGCTGTGTGTGTGTGTGTGTGTGTGGTGGTGTTGTGTGTGTGTGTGTGTGTGTGTGTGTGTGTGTGTGTGTGTGTGTGTGTGTGTGTGTGTGTTTGGACAGTTTTGTTTTGTGTATGAGGGTGATTGCTGTGTGTGTGTGTGTGTGTGTTTGGACAGTTTTGGTTTGTGTATGAGGTGATTGCTGTTGTGTGTGTGTTTGGACAGTTTTGGTTTGTGTATGAGGGTGATTGCTGTGTGTGTGTGTGTGTGTGTGTGTGTGTTTGGACAGTTTTGGTTTGTGTATGAGGGTGATTGCTGTGTGTGTGGTGTGGGTGTGGTGTGTTTGGACGGTTTTGGTGTGGTATGAGGGTGATTGCTGTGTGTGTGTGTGTGTATGTGTGTTTGGACAGTTTTGGTTTGTGTATGAGGGTGATTGCTGTGTGTGTGTGTGTTGTGTTGGACAGTTTTGGTTGTGTATGAGGGTGAATGCTGTGTGTGTGTGTGTGTTTGGACGGTTTGGTTTGCTGTGTGTGTGTGTGTGTGAGAGAGAGACTTGGTCACACTTTTTTTGTTGCCTGTCTATCATTGGCACAGCTGCTCATGATGGTGGAAGCCTCTCACCTCCACCTCCCATTACCTGCCCTTTAACGGGAGGCATCTGCTAGTCTTTTCAATTCAATTTACATCTAATCTGCAGTACATCGAGAGCCCCCTTGTTCTGCCCTCGTTGGGTCAAATTAAAGTGATGCCGAAAGTTTACTGCCCAACTTAACCAAACCACGAACGACAACCAGTTGAGCCCTGTCATGTAATCAACTTTCCTTTTATTTTTGATTGTGTGAGTGCTTGCCATAGCAAACGGTTGGAAATACTTATTGACTCAAGACAATTCAGCTTTCATTTTTAATGAAATGTGTGTAAAAAATAAAAATTGACAAACACATATTCCACTTTGAATATTGTGTAAGCCAGTGACAAACATCTAAAAATTGTAGATGAATAATTTAAATGCAGGGCTGTTGACCACAACAAAATGGTGGAAAGAAAAAGTCAAGGGGGTGTGGAATACTTCTGAAGGCACTGTATATGTTATTAGCCCGTAATTTTTGGTGTTTATGATGTGTTCATGCCAGGGTTCATCTGAGGAAGAGGACTGTGGTCTCAGCCATGACGCCCGCTTAAATAAGGTAAATAAAAACGTTGTCATGATCTTGCCCTGGAGGCAGTTCGGCAGAGTGGCACTAGCTGCACAGCCACAAATCATACAAATCTGATTTATAACTAACACTAACCTTTACCTAACAATAAACGACACTGCTAACCCTAACTGGTCTAACTCTAACCTCGTAAATTAGTGAACTAAAATGCAAAATTTTTATGATATAGCAAATAATTATTTGCATGCTGGCACATCTCAATCGCCTCCAGGGGCCAAGATTCATTGAAAATAAACGGTCAAACCTGTAGTTGGAATTCTGGCTTCAGGCATACTGAATCTCCAGGTGGCGTTTTTAAAATAGGGTTTCTAAATAGAAATCCATGTCCTATTCCGTACTTTAAAGAATAGGCAAATGCCAACTGATGAGAGATGAGGATTAATGGTATACATTTTTGCTTTCATAATATATCCAGATCTGAACATTTTCTGCCTCTCATAACCATTTGCCTACAAGAAGTTATGTCTCTTGTGGCTGCTTTAAGAAATTGGTCTCTAAGATAGTCTGGTAATTTTAATTAAATTCTCTTATCAGCGTTGGCAGTGTGTGCGCTGGTCACCAGGTTTAAACTGCAGGAGGCAGTGCTCACCTTGTTTGCAGAATAAATATATATAGCTTCCTTTAGGGGTGGCTGCTGCCGGTTGACTCTGGCAGTGCATTTAGAAAAGCAGGTTATTTGTTTGTTGTAATCCTTGAGTAATTTGGCCGGGTGTCCTGGGTCCTGTTTGGCTTGGGTCCCTGTTGCCTCTATTCTGAAACCCAAGTAAGGTCTTAATGAACCTGGCAGGGCTGGCACGGGCCCTCAGCAAACCCAGCCTGAGGCAGACCCTTGTTCTTCTGCCTTGCAGACACCCTCGTTTGCTCTCTCTGGATTTCCTAATTTAGCAACGGCGGGTCAAAATAAGACTAACGAACAAGGTCTGATGTCAGGCTGGGTCCAGTGGAGAACAGAGAGGGGGTGGGAGCGAGAGAGAGAAAGGAGACACCCTGAGGGGGCGTTGTTTTCACAGCAAGAACCCAGTACAGAGGAGTGAGCCACACGAACAGACTTCTACTCTGTATTGTTGCTTCTGAATTTCTGTCCCCCACCCAAACACCATTCCAGATCTCTCTCTCCCCCTTTAGCCTTCTCAATCCCACCTTAGTATCTTCCATGGGGCCAAGTTACCAGTGAGTCTACAATGGAGTTTGGCCTTCCAGGCGGTATTCATAACAAGGTCTTGTGTGAAGATGCGTGCGGTCTGCCGGCTCTCCTTGGTCTTCCAGGGCATCATAGGGAATTCTAAAGGGAACTTCGGTTTTGATTATTTTAAAACTTCAGGTTGGTGGTCCCCTGCGTGGCGGTGAGCCAAACGTAGGCTAATGCGATTATCATTGAGGTTGTAAGTAACAAGAATATTTCCAGGACAAGACATATTTGATATTGTCAGAAAGCTTAAATTCTGTTAAGCAACTGGCATGCCCAATTTACAGTAGCTGATTAAAGTGAAAGAATGCATGCTTTGTTTGAGGAAAGTGACAGTTGTGACATGAAAATTATTAAAAACAGATTGCAATTTGCAGCCAAATTTGAACAGATGGCCAATAATGGCTATACTTGATGTAATCTATATCTTAGTTTTAAAACTGATCATTTTACTGCACATACACTGGCTGTCATCTATGGCCAAATCTAAATTGCACCTGGGCTGAATTTAATACATGTATATGCCTTTCTCTTCAAATCAAATTCAATCGAATTTATTTATTTTAGCTCATTTTATAGCCAAAGATCGAATTTAAGCCTAATTTTTACTTTATAAGTAGCCCCTATATCTCACAAAAATAGTGCTCTGTACAAACAATTCCCCAAGCCTTAAAACCCCAAACCAGCAAGCAAGCAGTTTTGTGTTAGAAGCACTGTGGCTAGGGAAAAACTCCCGAGAAAGGCCCAAGACCTAGGAAGAAAAACTATACCAGAGAGCACCCAAGACTATATGAAATGGGGTGGCCAGTCCTCTCTGGCTGTGCCGATGACGGTTGTGAGGATTAGAAACAGAAACATGGCCAAGATGTTCAAATGTAACTACATGTACCAGCATGGTCTAACATAAGCAATAATCACAGTAGTTGTCGAGGATGCGCATAATAGAAGTCAGACACTCTCAGGAGAAGAAATGTCAGTTGGGTTACAATAGAACTCCGATCATTGAGAGAATTAGCTCCTGCTGTCTCAGAGAGTTGAAACCAGAGGGTCTGGGCCCAGAGTTTAGTCAGGTCCCGGTGAACGGATCAGGATAATGAAGGTTACCAGAGCCAGCAGGCCGAACAGATTGAAAACTTGTGGGCAGCAGCGACAGCGCACGCGGCCTTTGGACTGGCAACAGCCAAAGAGTCAATCATCTCAAGGTGAAATAGTTCCGTAAGGCCGATGGTCCGAAGGCTCGTACAGGATACCTCCGATGGAAGGACGAGAAAGAAAAATGGATGAAAAAGAGCAGATTAGAGAGAGCATACTTAAAATATACACCACAGGACACTCGGAATAAGACAGGAGAAATTACTCCAGATAAGAACAGGCTTGACCCTAGCCCCCCCGACACAGAAGAACTTAACTGCAGCAAATTAAAAGGTAAACTGTGAGACGGCATGAGAAGATAGTGGAGTCCGCCAGTCCAAGGAGTACAAACACTGTTGGCACTCACCTCCATCCGATGGACATGTCCCCCCTCGAGATAGGGCTCAGAAGACAAAGCACAGAAGAATAATACACCAACAACACGCGCATTTTGACCAAAGGAGCACGAGCCCCACACGACCGCACGTAGAGGGATATCTTACAACCTCACTCACAATACTTACCATCCTGTGAAATACAAGGCAAACAGAGTATAGCCACGAAAGATCCCGCCACGGAACACAACCCAAGGGGGGCGCCACAACCCCAGACAGGAAATACCACGTCAGTTGACCAACCCACTCACAGTGAGCACCCCCTTCCGGGAGGAGACGGCAGGAAGAGCAACCAGTCAACCAGTGGACTCAGCCCAAAGTAAGACGCAAACTGAGTCCCGGTAGACAAAGGGGAATCACCAGTGGGATGAGAGGGGTTGGGAAACACCGGAACCAACCTAACGTCATTCGCAAGAGAAGGAGCTTATTCTTATTATAGCAATTAATAATGTTTCAAAAGACAATGGATGTGC
>NC_036870.1:29347052-29355747 GCF_002910315.2 Salvelinus sp. IW2-2015
GCCGGATCCTCTGATGTTCAAATAGGCTTCTAAGGTTATCTGAGTCGTGACAGATGGTGGAGAGAAAAACACACTTAATTACACTTATATTTATAATGACTAATAACGGACTGAAGCCTTGTTCCAGCAAAACTCTGAACCTTTTAAAAACAAAGGCTTTCAGAAATCCGTTGCGTTTGTGAACCCAGCCTGTAACACGCATTGACATTGTAACTTTGGAGACGAGTTCCCTTCAGATCTGTTGTTGTTTGGACAGTTTTGGTTTGTGTATGAGGGTGATTGCTGTGTGTGTGTGTGTGTGTTTGGACAGTTTTGGTTTGTGTATGAGGGTGATTGCTGTGTGTGTGTGTGTGTGTTTGGACGGTTTTGGTTTGTGTATGAGGGTGATTGCTGTGTGGGTGTGTGTGTGTGTTGTGTGTGTGTGTGTGTGTGTGTGTGTGTGTGTGTGTGTGTGTGTGTGTGTGTGTGTGTGTGTGTGTGTTTGGAAGTTTTGTTTGTGTATGAGGGTGATTGCTGTGTGTTGTGTGTTGTGTTTGGACAGTTTGGTTTGTGTATGAGGGTGATTGCTGTGGTGTGTGTGTTTGGACAGTTTTGGTTTGTGTATGAGGGTGATTGCTGTGTGTGTGTGTGTGTGTTGTGTGTGTTTGGACAGTTTTGGTTGTGTATGAGGGTGATTGCTGTGTGTGTGTGTGTGTGGTGTGTGTTTGGACGGTTTTGGTTTGTGTATGAGGGTGATTGCTGTGTGTGTGTGTGTGTTTGGACAGTTTTGGTTTGTGTATGAGGGTGATTGCTGTGTGTGTGTGTGTGTTTGGACAGTTTTGGTTTGTGTATGAGGGTGAATGCTGTGTGTGTGTGTGTGTTTGGACGGTTTTGGTTTGCTGTGTGTGTGTGTGTGTGAGAGAGAGACTTGGTCACACTTTTTTTGTTGCCTGTCTATCATTGGGCACAGCTGCTCATGATGGTGGAAGCCTCTCACCTCCCACCTCCCATTACCTGCCCTTTAACGGGAGGCATCTGCTAGTCTTTTCAATTCAATTTACTATCTAATCTGCAGTACATCGAGTTCCCCCTTGTTCTGCCCTCGTTTTGGGTCAAATTAAAGTGATGCCGAAAGTTACTGCCCGAATGAGTTTGACTGATGTCCCTAAAACGGGTGGAAGATCGTCGGACCAGACCAAGGACCTTATGAATGGGCGCTTCCTCCTCTAACTCAGCTGTCAGTCAATCAACCAATGACATAAAGAACCTTGGTTTGTTTCCTTTACAGAGGCGAGCAAGATGACAGCATAGCATTCATTCTGCAGCCATTTGTTTCACTACAGTGTCAGATACCCAGATCACCTGCATGAAGAAAAAAGAAAAGACCAAGAAGCACTTTAGTGTGCAGTGCTGACATAACAGGAAACGACAGGGAAATAACACAGTAACAACAGGGAAATAACAGGAAACGACAGGGAAATAACAGGAAATTACAGGGAAATAACAGGAAATTACAGGGAAATAACAGAAAATGACAGGGAAATAGCACAGTAACGAAAGGGAAATAACAGAAGACGATAAGGAAATAACAGGAAATGACAGTTAAGTAACACAGTAACGACAGTTAAGTAACACGGTAATCGACAGGGAAGTAACACGGTAACATCGCAGTAATAGTACCTAGCTGCTAAATAACTATATAATGTGTGACGAATTGTCTTTAGAAACGATTATATATTACTTATAGCTAGAATCCTTAATGGTGAAACTGTCACGTCTAATTGCAATATTGCAACAACAAAGAAGTAGTGCAAAACTGTTTACCCCGTTGCACGACGCTCCTCTGCTTAGTCAACAAAACAAAAACAACGGCTTTAGGGCGGACAGTGGCACAATTTCCCCCTACTGCGAACTCCATCTTTAAAAACGATGTATAATAGAGGATAATAAGTTATGTAGAAAGTTGTCAAGGCCCTTTTCACCTGTTCTGAGTATCAATGTTTATTCTGATGTCGAATGTACTTTCTTAGAAAGACTGTTTATTAAACAGAAACCATAGCTATACAAGACACCCCAAAACAACAGCCACATGCTGTATCTAAGGTCTGCACAGCACAGTACAATGTTTCTACATGCAGGGTGCATGTATGTTCTTGTTAAAAACTACATAATCTATAACTGGTACATTATAATGGATGAGGAGGGTATTCAACTTAAAACGAGATAAATCTATCCACTAACATGGCTACTCGTCTCCTCTCTTGTGAACGAAACGTATCACAGAGCATTGTGAAGTTGCCTAACCACTATTCCAGTACACTTTTGCCTGGTGGCTGTTGCTCCGGCCTGTTCTAGGTCACACAGCTCTAGCAGGGGGCACAGTAGGATGTAGTAAGGGATTTACTATCCCCTACACGTTAAGGCCAGGTCTCTTAAAGTGTATTTAGCTCAAAAAATATATATATATTCTAGTCTTGCTAGTATCACATTCTAAGAATTTGAAGGAGAAAGAGTGTGAGAGAGACGAGAGTGTTTCTGTTTGGTTTCCAGGGCGACGATGGCAGGTGCAGAGGTGATCACCGTGGTCAGGTGATGTTTACACCTGTCCCTGAGTGGCCACCTGTTACCGCTGTGCGTCTCTCGGGCCAATGAGGGCGCGGTCCCCACTAACAAGGGTAAATGCAGGTCCAAGCACCACTAGAACTATAGAGAAAGCACCATTTGTGAACATGATAACAGGGGAACAGAGTTTGCTTTAGAATACAGGGCTGAAACACCATAGGCACAGTAAAACTATGAATGAAGTAGCGGTAAGAAACATAATTACTTATGTACAGTCAATACATGTACATGTGCCTGTTTGCACAACACCTTTAAAGACTGGATAACTATGAACTACGAGCAAAAGACCCAAAAGTTATGTTTTGTGGTTGTCCTATGTAGTTTCTCAAACCTTTTTTCTAAGAACGTTCCAAGTGCATTGTAAATGGTGCTAATGAGAAGAGGTGAAAAGGGCCTTGAATGCTTACTACATAACTTATGCTTATTATCCTCTATTATTTATAGTTCTTAATAATTGTTTCTATATAACCAGGAAAATTCTTCACACTGTATATCCTTTGGGCATACGTTAAATCTTTATTTAGCAGCTACATACTAACTATAAACAGGTTATTATGGTGTTGTTGCCATGTAGTTACTGTGTTCTTTCCCTATTGTTACCCTGTTATTTCCCTGTCGATACCATGTTATTTCCCTGTCGTTACAATGTTATTTCCCTGTCGTTTCCTGTTATTTCCCTGTACTAACCCTGTTATTTCCCTGTACTAACCCTGTTATTTCCCTGTCATTACCATATTATTTCCCTGTCGTTACCACGTTATTTCCCTGTCATTACCACATTATTTCCCTGTCGTTACAATGTTATTTTCCTGTCGTTACAATGTTATTTCCCTGTCAGAACAAACAAGTGATATACCTCAACTCACTTTAACACTCACTACTGTAGTTTAACCTTCGAGTACAGTGTCATATATAGAAGAAAATTACGTCATCAATTCTAACTAATTATTTACATTCAGAAGATATACCACCTCAGTTAACTTCGATACCCTATTATTCCGCGTGTTCTATTACTCTATCCATGTCACTCATCCGAGTAAGATACCATGTTATCGATTAGGCACCTTGTCATGTAAATTCTCTCTACAGCAGAGGAGAGTACACGCCTACATCAGATCGTTAACGTCCCACACGAGTTTTGACATGGACTTCAAATATAAGACACTGCATCAAAAATAAAGGGCACACTTAAAAGCAACACATGTAAGCGTCCTCCAGTCAATCACACACATCTATGTCTGAAATTCACACCTGTCCATTAGGAAGGCAAAACTGATTGACAATAAATTGTCATCATGCTGTCAGCTTCGCAATGGAATTACACCAAGAGGTGGAAATTATAGGCAATATACAATGAACATGCTGAGGACGGTTCATTTAGAGCAAGGACACTGGCAGTGCCCTCCTTGTTCTCTATGTCTGGAACTCACAAAGGCGGAGGTAGCGCGTTTCACTCCTGCCTCTTAGATTCCTAGTTACTATTGTCTTCCAAGCTGCCGTTTAGCCATGGGTCCAAGGCACTAGCACACCTAATGAAGATAACAGTGGAACTATCATTTGGTTTCCATGGGTGACAGCGACCGCTCTGGTGGATATCTTAGCGACAAGGCAGCTTTTTGTTCGGGCTTCACTCTCTCTGCAGTAGAACGTTAACCCTGTTAGCGTGGAATACAGCCAGATAATGTGGAGTGTCATTCATTTATTTCAGCCGTGTGTAACTCGCCTCATGTCTCTAATTCTCAGGTTGAGGTCAGTATGTCACAATTTGTTGTCACCTTTCAGCAAAAGCTTCTTACATTAGAGACCATCTGGTTGTGCAGTTTCGCCGAGCATTCCCGTTCTCCATGTTAATTTTCAGGTATGACACCATCATTAATAGTATACTGCTTTCGCTCTACATGGTCCTTTGGTGAGGGGGTTCACTAAAGTATGAAATTCCAGTGCTAAAGGAAGCTTTGTGCGAGTAATACAAATGTGATGTAGATGCTTGAATTGCGTATATGTATGACGGGTTCGATTTTTTTTTTCTCTAGTTGTACTGTTGAGAGTATGGAACAGAAGGGCAAATATCTGTACTTCGTTTTTTGGTTTAAGTTACTGTTTACAAAAATGACCTCTGAAAGGTCTTTCATTAATTTTTAGGCCAAGTCAAGCTTAGCAGCTCACATATAAAGGCGAAAGACCTTAACACAATGTGTGCCTGTTTTCTCCAATATGGTCAACGTCTTCCTATACAAAACAGGTAATGCTGACCATGGTCACGTTATTCTGATTTCTTCAACCTGACTGTGTCTAGGCCATAGGCATAGGCTATATTACTAGCATATACATATCTTAGTTCCACAGTAAAACAGTGTAGGTTTGATTTTTGTTCTTAACAGTCAAAGGATCACATTCCATGGTCTGACACTAGACTTTTACCGTGGTTCCTAACTGTGCCCTCTGCATCCGTGCAGGAGTGACCTGGACCGCACCTTCCCCTGGAGGAGGGCCCCTGTCACCCTATGAGGAGCTGAGGCCAGCTACCTCTGCTCTGCTGAGGAGCTCTTTGGGGTCACCCTCGCTCATATGGGCCGCAATCAAGACTGCCAGCCACATCCAGAGTGCCCTCACCATACAGCACCAGGGAAGGTAGCCCCCACATACACAGCATACACCACATCCACACACCACACACACCACAACACACACCACACACCCCACACACACACACAAAGCATGCATATTGGTAAGTGAATACAGACCTGGGTCAAATATGTGTTTTATATCTGTATTTAATATACTTTTTTCTGTGTATTTGAATATTCAAATACACAGCCCAAAACAATGTAATTTTTCCTTGAGTATTTGAATGTAAAAACAATAGCGCCAAATTGTATTGACAGTATGCTTCAAGAATACTGTATTTCAAATGCATTCTTTCAAATACTTGGGTTAAATGCATGAGATGTATTTGAGTCAGTGCCTTTAAGCTTTTTCAAATACTTTCCAAGTGTATTTCCAAAAACAATGAGATAAGTATTCAAACTTACTTATTATATTTTTTTATATATATATCGTGAAATTACTACACAGGGACACTCATAGTCACATTCTAAATTCAATGCAATGCTTATTCCAGGTGCCTGGGGAGGTTCCAATCAACTCGAAATTCACCAAGTTACCATGTCGATCAGGAGCTCTACCGGGGCAGTCCGTTGTTCTCTTATATTGCAGACAATTATAGTTTGCCATGATCTAGCTTATTATCGTTCATGAATTAATGAATCAGTTAACGTTTGCTTCAATTCATGTGACTGACCTCAATACTGGTATGCATGTGAGAAGACCTTATGAGAGAGGCGAGGCATCAGCAACTCCACACCCCAGGAGGGCTTCTTGTCTAGGCTGAGACTTGAAACTGATCAGATATCTTTTCGTTCTCAAATAAAGGTCTGGGCGTCTGCCACTGCCAGACACCTGATAGTGAGGGTTCGTTCAATCTTAGATACACAATATTAGAAAAGCCCATCATAAATGTTCCATTACATTTTGTAAGTCTGTGAAAAGGTATATGTGAATCGTGGTTGACCCGCCCGCGCCCCTAACGATTATTTCCCTGTCGTTATCGTGTGTTATTCCCTGTCGTTTCCTGTTATTTTTCCCTGTCGTTAACCCTGTTATTTCCCCTGTCATTACCCCTCCGTTATTTTCCCTGTCGTACTGTGTGTTTATTCCCTGTCGTTACCCACGTTATTCCCTGTATTTCCTGTTATTTCCTTGTCGTTACCTGTTATTTCCCTGTAATTTCCTGTTATTTCCCTGTCGTTACCCTGATATTAACCTGTTGTTTCTAATAAAGATTAGGAAATTGGTTTAAAAAAACTAAAGATTCATCTCTGTAACTGACTATAGTCATTAGAACTGTAGAGTGGACATCTTATTCAAACTGAAATAAGGAAACAAGAATGCAACAAAATGTGTTAACGTTCTACTGCAGAGAGATGAAGCTGCATCGATGTGTTAGTTCTACTGCAGAGAGAGTGAAGCTACATCGATGTGTTAGTTCTACTGCAGAGAGAGTGAAGCTGCATCGATGTGTTAACGTTCTACTGCAGAGAGAGTGGAGCTGTATCGATGTGTTAACGTTCTACTGCAGAGAGAGTGAAGCTGTATCGATGTTTAGTTCTACTGCAGAGAGAGTGAAGCTGTATCGATGTGTTAGTTCTACTGCAGAGAGAGTGAAGCTGCATCGAGTGTGTTAGTTCTACTGCAGAGAGAGTGAAGCTGTATCGATGTGTTAACGTTCTACTGCAGAGAGAGTGAAGCTGCATCGATGTGTTAACGTTCTACTGCAGAGAGAGTGAAGCTGATCGATGTGTTAGTTCTACTGCAAGAGAGAGTGAAGCTGTATCGATGTGTAACTGTCTACTGCAGAAGAGAGTGAAGCTGTATCGATGTGTTACGTTCTACTGCAGAGAGAGTGAAGCTGCATCGATGTGTTAGTTCTACTGAGAGAGAGTGAAGCTGTATCGATGTGTTAACGTTCTCTGCAGAGAGAGTGAAGCTGCATCGATGGTAGTCTACTGCAGAGAGAGTGAAGCTGCATCGATGTGTTAGTTCTACTGCAGAGAGAGTGAAGCTGTATCGATGTGTTAACGTTCTACTCGCAGAGGAGTGAAGCTGCATCGATGTGTTAGTTCTACTGCAGAGAGAGTGAAGCTGTATCGATGTGTTAGTTCTACTGCAGAGAGAGTGAAGCTGCATCGATGTGTTAGTTCTACTGCAAAGAGAGTGAAGCTGCATCGATGTGTTAGTTCTACTGCAGAGAGAGTGAAGCTGTATCGATGTGTTTAGTTCTACTGCAGAGAGAGTGAAGCTGTATCGATTGTGTTAGTTCTACTGCAGAGAGAGTGAAGCTGCATCGATGTGTTAGTTCTACTGCAGAGAGAGTGAAGCTGCATCGATGTGTTAGTTCTACTGCAGAGAGAGTGAAGCTGCATCGATGTGTTAGTTCTACTGCAGAGAGAGTGACTGCATCGATGTGTTTAGTTCTCTGCAAGAGAGGGAAGCTGCATCGATGTGTTAGTTCTACTGCAGAGAGAGTGAAGCTGCATCGATGTGCAAGAGAGTGGAAAACAGAGAGCGAGAAGCGAGTGAGAGAGCGAGAGAGCGAGTGAGAGAGCGAGAGAGAAGGAGAGAGAGAGAAAGAGAGAGCAAGATAACAAAATAACACGAGTGGAGAGGAGAGATGTTACTCACGTAGGCACTGAGGCCCATCCGTTCCAGGTGCCGTTGCCCACGCAGGTGAGAATGGCAGGGAATGACAGCTCGTACCTCTGGGGAGCAACTGTAGCTCACGCTGGTGCCCCACTCAAAGTCTGTACCTCCAGGACTCCGTTGAGATGGCAGAGGGTGCTGCGCAGGTCACGCTATGGGTGGAGAGGGGAAGGGGGTGAGGGGGGAGAAGAGTGGAGAGAGGGGTGAGAAAGAGGGTGGGTGTAGTGGGAGAGAAGACAGGGAGAAAGAGGAGGAGAGAGGGGAGTAGGAGAGAGAGGAGAGAGAATAGGGAGCGAGAAGGAGAGCGGGGGAGGAGAGAGGAGGGACGAAGAGAGAGAGGAGAGGAAAGAAGGAGAGAGGGAGGACAGGAGAGGGGAGAGAGAGAGAGAGAGGGAGGAGGGAGGGAGGAGGGAGGGAGGGAGGGAGGGAGGGAGGGAGGGAGGGAGGAGGGAGAGGAGAGGAGAGGAGGAGGAGAGGAGAGGAGAGGAGAGGAGAGGAGAGGAGAGGAGAGTGAGAGGAGAGGAGGGAAGAAGTAGGCGAGAGGAGTTTACTCTGAGGGGAAGTAATACTTTAATCAATGCTGAATTACTCACTTACTTAACCATCATTATCCCTGTAGGGATATATGAATCTAATTAGGCATGAATCATACTTTACTTAAACCCTCATTATCCCTGTAGGGATATCATTGAATCAATTAGGCATGAATCATATACTTTACTTAACCCTCATTATCCCTGTAGGGATATCATGAATCAATTAGGCATGAATCATACTTTACTTAACCCCTTTATTATCCTGTAGGGATATCCATGAAATCAATTAGGGCATGAAG
>NC_036870.1:29355772-29377941 GCF_002910315.2 Salvelinus sp. IW2-2015
ATTACCACGTTATTTTCCCTGTCGTTACAATGTTATTTCCCGTGTCGTTATCACAATGGTTATGTTCCCTGTCGTTACAATGTTATTTCTGTCATTACCACAACGTTATTTTTTCCCTGTCGTTACAAATGTTTATTTCCCTGTCGTTACAATGTTATTTCCCCTGTCGTTACGTCGACGTTATTTCACTGTCGTTACCCCAACGTTTATTTCCTGTTCGTTACCACGTTATTTCACTGTCGTTACCACGTATTTCACTGTCGTTACCACGTTATTTCCGCTGTCGTTACCGTACTGTTAGTTTCCCGTCGTTACACCGTTATTGTTCCCTGTCGTTATTTCCGCGTGTCGTTACCCACGTTAATTCCCTGTCGTTACCTACGTTAATTCCCTGTCGTTTACCACGTTATTTTCCCTGTCGTTACCACGTTATTTCCCTGTCGTTACCGCCGTTATTTCCCTGTCATTACCATCGTTATTTCCTTCGTTACAATGTTATTTCCCCTGTCGTTTACCACGTTAGTCCCTGTCGTTACCACGTTAGTTCCCTGTCGTTACCACGTTAGTTCCCTGTCGTTACAACGTTAGTTCCCTGTCGTTATCACGTTATTTCCCTGTCGTTACCATGTTATTTCCTGTCGTTGCCACGTTATTTCCCTGTCGTTAACCTGTTATTTCCCTGTCGTTACCCCGTTATTTCCGCTGTCGTTACCGTGTTATTTCCCTGTCGTTACCGTGTTATTTCCCTGTCGTTACCTGTTATTTCCCTGTCGTTACCGTGTTATTTCCTGTCGTTACCACGATATTTCCCTGTCGTTATCGTGTTATTTCGCCTGTCGTTTCCTGTTATTTCCCTGTCGTTAACCTGTTATTGTCCCTGTCATTACCAGGCATGAATCATACTTTACTTAACCCTCATTATCCCTGTAGGGATATCATGAATCAATTAGGCATGAATCATACTTTACTTAACCCTCATTATCACAGTAGAGTTATCCTGAATCAATTAGGCACGATTTATACTTTATGATTCCATTCATGGCATAAAGGTAAACAGCGAATACACAAGAAACCTTTGGGAAAAGGCCACAGCCGGGCTAACAACTAAAACAACATATTTTCATAATCTTAGGAAATGAAGCCGAAGGAATAATTGTGGCTTTGCCACCCTTAGTGGACATTTACTACCAGCTGTCTAACTGAAACTGAGCTAATGGTATTCTCTCCGAGCACTAGCCTCTGGGTGTCACTAGGCTACCTGGGGTGGCGGGTAGCCTAGTGGTTAGAGTGTTGGGACAATAACCGAAACCGAATCCCCGAGCTGACAAGGTAAAAATCTGTCGTTCTGCCCCTGAACAAGTTAGTTCCTAGGCTGGCATTGTAAATAAGGCTTTGTTCTTAACTGACTTGCCTAGTTAAATAAACGTTAAATAAAAAATAACTGAGTCCCAAATTGCACCCTATTCCCTATATAGTGCAATATGGCAGAGAGAGTCAAAGGGACAGTTAGTTTGTCTGAGCGCTGCCTGGGAGTCTTGGTGCGCCACAGCCTACGCCACGCTTGAGTAGAAGAGAGGGCTAGGCTGGATGACTCATGTTGCACTCTGTAGAGTGAGTCTCCCTTTCTCTTCAGTGTCTGTTTTTCACATGGAGTTCTGCCAACTACGATATGGACACAGAATACTCCTCCTCTCACTGAACTACAGTAAGTAAAAGCAGATATTGTAGGCTTTCCAAAGAATTGCATAGCGGATACACTCCTTTCAGCAAATTACAGTAACAGCAGATAGGGCTTTCTAGAAGACTGTTCTGTGAGGGTTGGTTTGGGCAGAAACAGGCTTTCCAGCAGACTGTTCTGAGAGGGTTGGTTTGGGCAGAAACAGGCTTTCCAGCAGACTGTTCTGAGAGGGTGGTTGGGCAGGAAACAGGCTTTCCAGCAGACTGTTCTGAGAGGGTTGGTTTGGGCAGAAACAGGCTTTCCAGCAGACTGTTCTGAGAGGGTGGTTGGGCAGAAACAGGCTTTCCAGCCAGACTGTTCTGAGAGGGTTGAGTTTGGGCAGAACAGGCTTTCCAGCAGACTGTTCTGAGAGGGTTGGTTTGGGCAGAAACAGGCTTTCCAGCAGGCTATACGCATAGACAAATACTCTCACCAAATTACAGTAAAATAGTGCACTATTTTGGGAAGCCTATCACCATGGATACAGTCATCTCACAGAATAACCGTTACACGCTTCCAAAAGTGGGGTTGGTTTGGTCAGTAACAGCACTGTGGATAGACTTTCCAAAAGAAGAGGGTTGGTTTGGTCAGTAACCAGATGTGGATAGACTTTCCAAAAGATGAGGTTGGTTTGGTCAGTAACAGCACTGTGGATAGACTTTCCAAAAGACGGGGTTGGTTTGGTCAGTAACAGGACTGTGGATGGACTTTCCAAAAGATGGGGTTGGTTGTGGTCTGTAACAGCACTGTGGATAGACTTCCAAAAGATGGGGTTGGTTTGGTTTAGTAACATCACTGTGGATAGACTTCCAAAAGGATGGGGCTGGTTTGGTCTGTAACAGCACTGTGGATAGACTTTCCAAAAGATGGGGCTGGTTTGTGTCAGTAACAGTCACTGTGGATAGACTTTCCAAAAGATGGGTTGGTTTGGTCAGTAACAGCACTGTGGATAGACTTTCCAAAAGATGGGGTGGTTTGGTCTGTAACAGCACTGTGGATAGACTTTCCAAAAGATGGGGTTGGTTTGGTCAGTAACAGCACTTCGGATAAGACTTTCAAAAGAGTGGGTTGGTTTGGTCAGTAACAGCATCTGTGGATAGACTTTCCAAAAGTGGGTTGGTTTGTTGGTCAGTACAGCATCTGTGCGATAGACTTTCCAAAAGATGGGGTTGGTTTGGTCAGTAACATCACTGTGGATAGACTTTCCAAAAGATGGGGTTGGTTTGGTCAGTAACAGCACTGTGGATAGACTTTCCAAAAGATGGGGTTGGTTTGATCAGTAACAGCACTATGGATACTAGGCCTATTCCTTATACTATATAGTACCCTTCTTTTGACCTGGGCCCATTGGCACCTGATTGCCTAGTGCACTACTTTTGACCAGAGCCCATTGGCACAATATCCCTTATATAGTCCATTACATTTGACCAGAACCCATTGATTTGGAGGGTAGTGATTAATTGAATCAGCTGACTATAAAAACAAACACATTAGTCTCAATGGAGCTTTCTGATGATTGGCTGCTCTTATTGCCATCTCTGTGTCACAGTAATAAAAGCAATAAACGTGTAATAAATTCCCAAATGTTGTATTAATATTCTGAATTAGTATTGGACACGCTTGGTAGCCCCTCCATTGAGAGTGGACCAGTTTGGCTTGTACTAAGCTAATGAATAATAGGTTTATGCAGAGTAGTTTCACAACTCCAGTGACACAACAGTGGTGGAGAAGGTCTCCAGCTGCTGTGACGGATCCTCCATTTCACAGGCCTTCTCACATACAGTATACAATACCAGTGCATGCAAGCACGCACGCACACACACACACACACACACGCAACTTTGTGTTAAAAGGCAATGTTAGACTTTCACCCATCCACCTCCATTAGGCTACTTTCTATTCCACACGTCAACATCCACATTCACAGATCTAACTGTGCATCATAAGAATGTATGGCACCAAGATATCACTCTGCAGCTGTTACATATGTATGCATAACAACACACTTTCACACAGCCAATAAATGGAACTACCACCTGTACAAACAGATGGAGATATGTGTTGATCATAGTTGGTCCAAGATTGGTCCAATTCTATGCATGTTGAGAAAGCGTGTTATGAAGAGAAACCTTGTCTGCCTGGCCATATAGTGTCAGCAATAACAACTACAAGACAGGATGTTGGTCCTACAATAACAAACCAAAGCAAACTGATATGCTTTATTTAAAACCCTTTTCTCACCGTGGCAGCTAACAGGACACAATGATATATGGGCTACCGTTGCTAAGGGCAACAGTGTGGAAAGCAGGAGGTGTGCAGTGTTACTGTGAATAAGCTATAACAATCTGTGGTGAAACTGGTGGTGATTCCATAGGGAACACACGCCAAGACAGCTCTGTTTTAGACAATGGGAACATTGATTAGTTAGTCCCTAAGACTTGGCTCATTGAAATCTATTCTAAAGTGTAGATACACATATTCAAACACTCAAATTGAAGTAGTCAGGGGAACAAACCAACCAAACAAAGTGTTGCTGGGCCCTACCTTTGAAAGATGCTATGATGCCAAAATGTTATTAGATATGTTCCACAGAGCATTGTGGGTAATGAAGTACATTATGCTACACATGTGTTGCTAGGTCTTACCTTGGCAGGATGCCATGATGCCACTCCAGGTGCCGTTGGAGGTGCAGGTGCGTACGGCCGAGCTGTCAGCCTCCATGCTGTATCCCGGCGCACACAGGAATGTGATGTTCTGACCAATAGCAAAGTCCTCTCCATACCTCATCCCATTGGCTGGAACCCCAGGGTCGCCACAGTTGATCACTGTGATTAGACAGAAAGAAGGAAGGAGGGAGGGAGGGAGGGAGAGAGAGAGGTAGGAAGGAAAGAAGTAAGGAAGAGAGGAAAGAAGGAAGGAAGAGAGGAAAGAAGGAAGGAAGGAAGGAAGGAAGGAAGGAAGGAAGGAAGGAAGGGAGGAAGAGAGGAAGGAGGGAAGGAAGGAAGAGGAAAGAAGGAAGGAAGGAAGGAAGGAAGAGAGAGAGAGAGAGAGAGAGAGGAAAGAAGAAAGGAAGGAAGGAAGGAACGAACAAAGGATGGTAGGAAGGAAGGTGACAAAAGAGTAACTCAGTGACACAGTGTACGCTGTTACACCAAACAAATACATACATAACAAAGAAGACATCCCCAGTCTGGACACTTAGTTGGCTTTCTGGCTGTTGTGTGACAGACACGGATATCTATGACGGCGGTCGAAGTGCAATTTAGGCCCCATTGTGGGTCCGGCGTAAGATGTAACTGGGGCTGTGACAACAATCGGTGGGAAACCTAATCCACAAATCATCTGAAATGACCAATTTATGCAGCCAGCAACAGAGATATCTCCACTGATGAGATACCACCTCGCCTCTTTTATTCAAAATGATAGATTTCACTATCACCGGGAAAATCAATAGCTGTGAGCTGTGTTCTCATACGAGGGTCTCCTGGGTTTAACTTCCATAATCAATTCTGTCAATCTCTTACGACTATAACTCCCTTCTGTTCTGTGGAGGACGGAGAGCAGAGAGCAGGAAGTAGAATGTTTACGGTCTCCTTGGGAATTCAGATGACAAGGTAACAGAAACACATTAGTAGTTCTGTGATCAGTGATCACCGTGACTGACAACAAACCCCAAAAGTACTTTACATTTAATACATTTTTAATTTCGGATTGATTTATGTGGTGCCCTTATCAATTCCGGAATTACCGTTTTCCATAAATGTTGTGTCTTTTGCTTAAAAAAACTAAAAACATGAGAATGAAGCTTCGGGAATCAATCATCGGAGGGCTAAGCTCGTAAACATCTAGGTGGTGTGGAAAATGTCTCGACCAAAATGCTAATGTGAGTCCACCACTGGATAGAAAATACTGCATCACCCTTCTCAGCCTGCTCAATAAAACACATGTAAAGACTCATCAACCAGTACTACTTTAACACGTTACCTTTTGTTACTTTATTTCTTTATTTTTTTGTTGGTATTTTTCTTAAAACTGCATTGTTGGTTAAGGGCTGTGTAAGTAAGCATTTCAACTGTCTACAGCTGTTGTATTCGGCGCATGTGACAAATACAATTTGATTTGATGCCACAGGCAAGGGATGCGTCCCAAATTACACCTTTCCCTAAAAAGGTGCGCTACGTTAGCCCTGAGACTATATAGGTAACAGGGGGCCATTTTGGGACACAAACCAAAGGTCTCTTTGAAACGCTGTAGGCAAAGCATTCTGCCTGTTTAAGCATATATGGGCACTAAGAGGCATACGATCAAAGGCAATGAACCTAGCCTGGAGGAGCGAGTGTGGTATATAACTGTCAAGGGGTGATATGGACACAGGCAGGCAGTAGTTTATAGATCTGGTAGTCCATTCCTGAATGAACTGAATCTGAAACACCAGGTGAGATAGAGAGGAATTATCTACCTGAAGTGGAATAAGTCTCTCTGTCTCTCTCTCTTTCTCTCCCAGCTAGCACATTTGGTTCCTTGGATGTTGTGGGAACGTGTTTTTTTTGTTTCACATAGTTTGTGGGAACGAAGTCATACATTTCCTGACCAATAAAACKGACGTTTTTTTTTAAACATTCGGTGCAGAGAAGTGAACATTTTGACTGTTCTGGGAACATTTATTTTAAGGTTTCAGGAAGGTTCTGAGAACGTTTTACTCTGGTTCATTGAACGCTCTGAGAAAGGAAATTATAGGTTATTTGGAGGCTTTAAATAACTTCCTTGAAGATTCAAACCTATAATCTGTTCTCTGTCCATGGAATTAGTCCACTGCGTCACCAGGATGGAGGCTAGCATGCCATGTTTTTACATGTTAGTCTATTCAAACAGACCCCCATTTCAAAGGAAACGAGCACTCATTAAGATCAGGTGTTGCCAGTTAGTGGACTTGGCCAACACACCTGAACACACTTAACAAGATAGAAGATAGAGTTTTGCTGTTGCTGAGAACTGAATATATATGTTTTTAAACAACATTCTTAGAACGTTCTCTGAATGTTTCTAACATTTTCTTGTGGTTTTTAATGGAACGTTTTTTTAATGTTCTTGGAACAATTTGAAAATATGACTTTAGAACCATGAGGAAACCTGTAGGAAACGTTAGGCTGAAGTACTGAAATTCGCACAGAAGAACGTTGTTTCTTAATGTTCTCTGAATTACATGAGAACACGTGTTAATGTTAATGTGCACTGTCCCTGTAAAAATAAAATTAACTCCAACTCAACATTCCCAATGTCAAACCAATTCGAGAACATTCCTAGAACATTACCAAAATTGAAATGTAACCATGTTTGAACTTTAAGGAAACATTCTGTAATGAAATACCAATAAAATAAAATAAAATTGTCAAGTTCGGTCTCTCGGTCTCTCGGTCTCTCTTTCCCTCTGTCTCTTTTTCTCCCTCTGTCTCGCCCCTGGGCCTAGATTTAAATCAGATTGACACCCTGGCGGTCTACTCAACTGAGAAGGAGCTGAAGAAGAGGGAAGAGCTTTGGAGGGTATGGTAATGTGTACAAGGTAACAGAGAGGCACAGAGGGATTGATTTTCTTATCTTGCTGGAGCAGGGACACAGGGCTCTTCTGACCTCTCTTCTCTGTCTCAACCCACCAGTCACTGTGCGTGTGTATGTGTGCGTGAGACCCCTTCTCTCGCTGTCTCAATCTTTAACCCGAAGGCTACCTTAAATAGTGTCTCCTCTTCGATCCCTCTCTTACACTGCCCGGAGAATTCCAGTCATAAATAACCCACCCTTCTTAACACGAGAGGAGCAACGTCTTGAAATGTCATGACAACAGGATGCGAGATTAAGATTCTGGAATAGTTCCAAATGGCCTCCCTATTCCCTTTATAGTGCACTACTTGTGACAAGGACCCATAGGGCTGTGGTCAAAAGTAGTGTACTATATAGGGAATATGGTGCCATTTGGGACTTAGGCTATCTTCAGCCTCAGCCCACTAATAGAACCAATCCCCCATCTATGACTCTGTATCACATATCAATAGGTCCCATACACGAAAACCAAAGATCACAATCGAAATACATCGTAAAAAAAAACATTATGGTGTTATCAGTAGGAATTTTCAAACGTCCCTGTTCATAAGCACAATGGGTAAGTCCAGGGCCCTAATTTATAAATGTTCTGATCTAGTATTCTTTTTGCCTGTGAGATCATAATGAATAAGATTAGATAGACGGGGGGGGGGGTGTCTGATCTTAGATCAGCACACCTACTCTGAGGCGCTTTATGAATGCGGGCTCTGATCCCACTTACTGCTGCAGTTCAGGGCAGTGAGGTTGGTTTATGAAGACTTACTGCTGCAGTTCAGGGCAGTGAGGTTGGTTTATGAAGACTTACGCTTGCAGTTCAGGGCAGTGAGGTTGGTTTATGAAGACTTACTGCTGCAGTTCAGGGCAGTGAGGTTGGTTTATGAAGACTTACTGCTGCAGTTGGGGGCAGTGCCAGACCAAGTGGCATTGGCCAGACACTGGCGGGTGGTGGAGCCGGTCAGCAGGTAGCCATCCATACAGGAGTAGGTGACAGAGTGGGAGTAGGTTGTGCCGTCCAGCCGGGACACACGGCCGTTACTGGGGGTTCCCGGGTTCCCACACTGCACCGCTGGAGAGAGAGAGAAGGGGCAGATAGAGTTTGATTGAATTATTGGTTTTATGTGATAATTCAAAAATACTTGTGAAGTTGTTTCATCATATACTAGTACACCGAGTATACAAAACATTAAGAACACTTTCCATGACACAGACTGACTAGGTGAAAGCTATGATCCCTTATCGATGTCACTTGTTCAATCAGTGTAGATGAAGGGGAGGAGATAAGGCTAACGTTGGATTTTTAAGCTTTGAGACAATTGGGACATGAATTGTGTATGTGTGCCATTCAGAGGGTGAATGGGCCAGACAACATTTTGAAGTGCCTTTGAACGGGGTATTGAACAGTAGTAGGTGTCAGGCTGCTGGGTTTTTCACGCTCAACAGTTTCCCGTGTATATCAAGAATGGTCCACCACCCAAAGGACATCCAGCCAACTTGACACAACTGTGGGAACCATTGGAGTCAACATGGGCCAGCATCCCTGTGGAACGCTTTTGACACTTTGTAGAGTCAGTGCCCACGATGAACTGAGGCGGTCGAGGGCAAAAGGAGGAGGGGGGGGGGGGGGGGGGCACTCACACTTTGGCTGTTTGGATTTATATTGGGCAAAGGGATGACTAGAATAACTTGTTTATAAATTATGACTTACAGTTGAAGTCGGAAGTTTACATACACTTAGCCAAATACATTTAAACTCAGTTTTTCACAATTCCTGACATTTAATCCAAGTAAAAATTCCTGTCTTAGGTCAGTTAGATCACCACTTTATTTTAAGAATGTGAAATGTCAGAATAATAGTAGAGAGAGAATGATTTATTTCAGCTTTTATTTCTTTCATCACATTCCCAGTGGGTCAGAAGTTTACATACACTCAATTAGTATTTGGTAGCATTCCTCTTTAATTTTTTTAAACTTGGGTCAAACTTTCGGTAGCCTTCCACAAGCGTCCCACAATAAGTTGGGTGAATTGTGGCCCATTCCTCCCGACAGAGCTTTTGTAACTGAGTCAGTTTGTAGGCCTCCTTGCTCGCACACGCTTCAGTTCTGCCCACACATTTTCTATGGATTGAGGTCAGGGCTATGTGCTGGCCACTCCAATATCTTGACGTTGTCCTTGAGCCATTTTGCCACAACTTTGGAAGTATGCTTGGGGTCATTGTCCATTTGGAAGACCCATTTGCGACCAAGCTTTAACTTCCGACTGATGTCTTGAGATGCTTCAATATACCACATATTTTTCCGGCCTCATGATCCATCTATTTGTGAAGTGCACCAGTCTCTCCTGCAGCAAAGCACCCCCACAACATGATGCTGCCCCCCCATGCTTCATGGTTGGGATGGTGTTCTTCGGCTTGCAAGCTTCCACCTTTTTCCTCCAAACATAACAATGGTCATTATGGCCAAACAGTTCATTTTGTTTCATCAGACCATAGGACATTTCCCAAAAAGTACGATCTTTCTCCCCATGTGCAGTTGCTAACCGTAGTCTGATTTTTATATGACGGTTTTGGAGCAATGGCTTTTCCTTGCAGAGCGCCTTTCAGGTTATGTCGATATAGGACTCATTTTACTGTGGATATAGATACTTTGTACCTGTTTCTCCAGCATCCACAAATCCTTTGGTGTTGATCTGGGATTGAAATGCACTTTTCGCACCCAAGTACGTTCATCTCAAGGAGACAGAACGCGGTATGACAGCTGCGTAGTCCCATGGTGTTTATACTTGCGTACTATTGTTTGTACAGATGAGGGTACCTTCAGGCATTTGGAAATTGCTCCCAAGATGAACCAGATTTGTGGAGGTCTACAATTTTTTTCTGAGGTCTTGGCTGATTTCTTTTGATTTTCCCATGATGTCAAGCAAAGAGGCACTGAGTTTAAAGGTAGGCCTTGAAATACATCCACTAGTACATCTCCAATTGACTCAAACGATGTCAATTAGCCTATCAGAACCTTCTAAAGCCATGACATAATTTTCTGGAATTTTCCAAGCTGTTTAAAGACACAGTCAACTTAGTGTATGTAAACTTCTGACCCACTGGAATTGTGATACAGTGAATTATAAGTGACATAATCTGTCTGTAAACAATTGTTGTAAAAATTACTTGTATCATGTACAAAGTAGATGTTCTAACCAACTTGCCAAAAGTATAGTTTGCTAACAAGAAATGTGTGGAGTGGTTGAAAAACCAGTTTTAATGACTACAACCTAAGTGTAAGTAAACTTCCAACTTCAACTGCATATGTTAGATTGGACAATCTATAGGATCACCTTTAATAAAGACTGTGTCTATCTTACTGTAAGTGTTTTGGGTGAATTAAATACTTTTAATACTTTTAATATGTACTGTTATGTGCTGACACTATATGTCAATGCTAAGCACAGTATTTGTACTTTCCATGAAATCATCATTACCCCTTTCACAATTCCCGTACTCCATCCCCATAGCATCAACTCAGATCCAGCTTAATAACAGTCAGATATAAGTACTTAAAGCTGTTTACAAGAGGGTTGAGAGAGACGGCTAGCATCTAGGGAAGAGTAGAACGACAGTGCAGCCATTTTTGTAGGGATCCTCGCCCAGTGTGGTACTCTTGGATATAGACTTAAACAATGTCCAGGATTGGCTGTCGAGCTATGAAAGGAGGTGTCCCTGACACATTTTTACCAATACTCCATCTGTGAGGTACTGAGAGAGAATAGAAATGAAATCCACATGGCCACTGTCAAAAAAAATATGTTTAAGTCATGAGTTAGAGGTTTATTGCCAAATGGCACCATATTCCCTTTATGGTGCACCTCTCTTGACCAGAGTGCCATTGGGGACACAGACCCTTGTTCTATGTGAGGGTGAGTTGGGCTGAGAAATGTAAAATGTCAGTATTTTACAGAGAGAAACAACAGGCTCAGGTATAACAGATGGATTTCTTATTTTTTTGTTGTATTTTACCCCACCCCCTCTTGTCTCATCGCTGCAACTCCCCAACGGGCTCGGGAGAGGCGAAGGTGGAGTCATGTGTCCTCCGAAACATGACCCGCCTAAAAGCCCTCTTTAACACCCGCCAGCTTTACCCGGAAGCCAGCTGCCGGAGGAAACACTGTTCAACTGGCAACCGGGGTCCGTCTGCAGGTTGACCACAAGGGTCGCTAGAGCACGATGAGCCAAACCCTCCCCTAACCCGGACAACGCTGGGACAATTGTGCGCCGTCCTATGGGACTCCCAGCCACGGCCGGTTGTGGAACAGCCCGGGAATGGACCTGGGTCTGTAGTAACGCCTCTAGCACTGGATAGGGAGAAAGAGAAAGCGAGATTGAGAAGGGACTGAGAGAGAGACAGCGTGATGGAGAGAGAGAGAGGTACCCTGTCAGCCTTGTGGAGAAGCTGCCTGGCAACCACCTCAGGCGCTGAGAAGTTAACAATCTGTAAATCTATTTAACTAGAGAGCTGCAGTGGCTCAGAGGGAACATGGAGGACACGAAGCCGGCGTTTGGAGACCACACTAATGCTATCCTGTCTCGTTTGAGATGAGATGAATAGGGTGGTTCAAAGGAGACACCTGGGGGTTGTGTCTGGGTGCCTGACTGACACCTGGGGGTTGTGTCTGGGTGCCTGACTGACACCTGGGGGTTGTGTCTGGGTGCCTGACTGACCACCTGGGGTTGGTCGGTCCTGACTACACCTGGTGTGATCTGGGCGCCGACTACACCTGGGTTGTGTCTGGGTGCCTGACTAGACCTGGGTGTTGTCTGGGTGCCCTGATACACCTGGGGGTTGTGTCTGGGTCCTGACTGACACCTGGGTGTGTCTGGTGCCTGACTACACCTGGGGGTGTCGGTGCCTGACTGACACCTGGGGGTTGTGTCTGGGTGCCTGACTGACACCTGGGGTTGTGTCTGGGTGCCTGACTGACACCTGGGGGTTGTGTCTGGGTGCCTGACTGACACCGGGGGTTGTGTCTGGGTGCCTGACTGACACCGGGTTGTGTCTGGGTGCCTGACTGACACCTGGGTTGTGTCTGGTGCCTGACTGACACCTGGGGTTGTGTCTGGTGCCTGACTGACACCTGGGGTTGTGTCTGGGTGCCTGACTGACACCTGGGGTTGTGTCTGGTGCCTGACTGACACCTGGGGTTGTGTCTGGGTGCCTGACTGACACCTGGGGTTGTGTGGTGCCTGACTGACACCTGGGGGTTGTGTCTGGTGCCTGACTACACCTGGGGGTTGTGTCTAGGTGCCTGACTACTGACACCGGGGTTGTGTCTAGGTGCCTGACTGACACCTGGGGGTTGTTCTGGTGCCCTGACTGACACCTGGGGGTTGTGTCTGGTGCCTGACTGACACCTGGGTTGTGTCTGGTGCCTGACTGACACCTGGGGGTTGTGTCTGGGTGCCTGACTGACACCTGGGTTGTGTCTGGGTGCCTGACTGACACCTGGGGGTTGTGTCGGGTGCCTGACTGACACCTGGGTTGTGTCTGGTGCCTGACTGACACCTGGGGGTTTGTCTGGTGCCTGACTGACACCTGGGTTGTGTCTGGTGCCTGACTGACACCTGGGGTTGTGTCTGGGTGCCTGACTGACACCTGGGGGTTGTGTCTGGTGCCTGACTGACACCTGGGGTGTGTCTGGGCCTGACTGACACCTGGGTTGTGTCTGGTGCCTGACTGACACCTGGGGTTGTGTCTGGGTCCTGACTGACACCTGGGGGTTGTGTCAGTGCCTGACTGACACCTGGGTTGTGTCTAGGTGCCTGACTGACACCTGAGGGTTGTGTCTAGGTGCCTGACTGACACCTGGTTGTGTCTGGTGCCCGACTGACATTCTGGGTTGGGTCTGGGTCCTGACTGACTGACATCTGGGGTTGTGTCTGGTGCCTGACTACACCTGGGGTTGTGTCGCGTGCCTGACAAACACCTGGGGTTGTGTCTGGTGCCTGACTGACTACACCTGGGTGGTCTGGCGCTGCACTAACACCTGGGGTTGTGGATTGCAGGAGCTCCTGCAGCGAGATCAGGCTATGTATTGCTAGCTATAGGGACCCTGCAGCGAGAGCAGGCTATGTATTAGCTATGGGGGTAACAAAGGATGTTACAATCCTTCAGCGGTTGACTGATAAAGCATGTGCGTTGAGATACGCTGGCTGGAAATGGAATGGTACAGCCGATTGTTGGACTCAGAGGACCATATTTGTTGGAAGAATGAGAAGTGTGTGTGTGTGTGGTGTGTGTGTGTGTGTGTGTATGTGGTTGTGCGGTTCTCACGTTTGCAGAAGGGCTGTGTTCCAGACCAGGTGCTGTTAGGAAAGCACATCCTCTCAGCAGAGCCAATCAGCTCGTAACCCTCAGAGCATTTGAACTGGACTTTACTGCGGATCCTGAAGTTACTCTCCTCCCTGCTGCCCTGCGACGGGGTGCCTGGGTCCCCACATGTCCCCTGGGAGTCACCTGCACACACACAGAGACCCACGCACCAGCCCACAGGGAAAAGCAGAAGCATAGAAAGAGTTAATGGTCAGTCACAATGTTCCCATGGAAACACATCACAACCCTTTTTGTCATTCAAACCAGCGAATATTCTGTCCCTTCTGCCCTTCCCTCATTCTCTGTATGTGGGTGTAACCTTACAGAAAACCACCAACGCACACTGATTCCCCTCTCTCACCGATTCCCCTCAGTAGCTCACCGGAGATGGATACTCCTGATTGATTCAGGAAAGTGCCATATATCTCCTTCCCCTTCCCTCCCTCCCCTCCTCCGTCGGCATAGCTCCTGGCTTGGTAGCCTTGGTCTGGTTCACAAACAGCACCCTATTCCCTATGTAGTGCACTAAATAGGGAATAGGGTGCCATTTGGGGTGCAGACTTGGTAACCTTGCTTTTCACCTGAACCAGCCACACATCCATCCCAGACAGACAGATAGACGGACAGACCACTCCCCGCCGCTGATGAGGAAATGAAAGTAATGGAGGCCGCACAGCCAGGATCTAGGAGATAGGAGACTGTGTGTTCGTCTATGGCCCTGACAGTTATCAGAGCTGTTACTGGGAGACAATCACGGCGGTCCACTCCAATCACTCGCTCAGACGTAACGGAAGATGTGTCAGATGGCTCAAGTACATGGAGATACTTATGCCTCATCAGTAACAGATACATCTTGCTCTGATGCTACACATTATAAGGATGGAAAATACTGGAAAGTCACTTGGATACAAAGTGCAATTGGTATCCATATATGATTTCAATACCAAGTGAGTAAAACATCCATAAATGTATCTATCATATCTATTTCTCTCATGTCCAGACAAATACCTAACATTTCCTCCCTTGTTTGTTCCATAAATACAGTAAGTCATAATTAATTAAACAATGTTATTTTAGTACACTTGAGTCATCCCCTTGCCCAAATCAAAATCCAAACACACCAAGACAGTCGTGAAGAGGGCACGACAACACCTTTTCCCCCTCAGGAGACAGGAGATTTGGCATGTGTCCTCAGATCCTTATAAAATTCTACAGCTGCACCATCGAGAGCATCCTGACCGGTTGCATCACCACCTGGTATGGCAACTGCTCGGCATCTGACCGTAAGGCGCTACAGAGTGTAGTGGGTACGGCCCAGTACATCACTGGGGCCAAGCTTCCTGCCATCCAGGACCTATATACTAGGCGGTGTCAGAGGAAATTGTCAAAGACCCCAGTCACCCTAGTCATAGACTGTTTTCTCTACTACCGCGCGGTAAGCGGTACCGGAGCGCCAAGTCTAGGACCAAAAGGCTCCTTTACAGCTTCTACCCCCAGGCCATAAGACTCCTGAACAATTAATGAAATGGCCACTGGACTATTTACATTGACCCCCCTCCATTTGTTTTATACACTGCTGCTACGCTGTTTATTATCTATACATAGTCACTTCACCCCTACCTACATGTACAAATGATCGTGACTAACCTGTACCCCCACACATTGACTCAGTACCGGTACCCTCTGTATATAGCCTCGTTATTGTTATTTTATTGTGTTACTTTTTATTATTTTTTACTTCAGTTTATTTGGTAAATATTTTCTTAACTCTTTCTTGAACTGCACTGTTGGTTAAGGGCTTGTAAGTAAACATTTCACGGTAAGGTCTACACCTGTTGTATTTGGCGCATGTGACAAATAAAGCTTGTTTTGATTTGATTGAAATCTAATTTAGCAGCAGCTTGACTGTGATCCCAGGCTTGAATGCAGCCAACACACACACACACACACACACACACACACACACACACACACACACACACACACACACACACTAGATGCTTACCTATACAGCGAGGCTGGAATCTGGTCCATTAGACAGTCTACAGACAGGTAAGCAGTCGTGTCCCTGGCCATTCAATATAGAATTCATTATTTCTCTATGTCCCTGGCAGTGGAAGCCCAGGGGACAGATTAAAGTGGCTGCTATTAACCCCGCCCCCGCGGAAATCAAATTAGCGTAATACAAAAACATCCCCATCAAAATCTGTCCGTTTAAACTAGAGATATCCGGCCAATCCGCTGCATCCACCAGTGTTGCACACACGCTCATCTGCGGTGAAAGGTGCCAGAGCTAGAGCGGTGTTTGTTCAGATCATGAGACATCCCCAAAAATGTAGCGTCTGTGGCCTACAAACTATTATGACCCCTCTATGGAAAGATGAGACTTTCACAAACATGTGCAGTACCAGTCAAAAGGTTGGACACACCTACTCATTCAAGGGTTTTTCTAAATTTTTTACTATTTTCTACATTGTAGAATAATAGTGAAGACATCAAAACTATGAAATAACAAAAAAGTGTTAAACAAATCAAAATATATTTTATACTTGAGATTCTTCAAAGTAGCCACCCTTTGCCTTGAGGACAGCTTTGAACACTATTGGCACTGATGCAGACCTTTGGAACATCTACATTTTCAAAAGTCTAATAAATCCATGTAATATAACCTACACCTTTCCAATACATCCATAATTTATTTATGGCTGTGGGCTACACTAGTTCATTTAACAGACAAGATTTGGTTAGGAATTCCGTGGCATTATTTTATATTACATGCTGCTGTTCTGTGTTGAGCAGTTATCAAAGAAATGGGTATTCCTATATGATTCATTTAGAGTTATTAATGTATCTTTAGTTGTTCTACAAACGTTGGGCTATATGTTTAGATTTTGAATACATTCTAAGGCTGCATGATGCGGCTCTAATGATGACTTGAAAAAAGTTGCTTGAAAGGCATGAGCTCTGCTTTTTTATTTTTTGCGCAGGCTGTACACACTTTATCAGTCTCTCATTCACAATTTCACAAGCACTTGATAATGCCTAGAATGCGCGCTCAGGGAGAAGTGCTGAGTGCTGCACGCTCTGAAGCACCTCTCACTCACATGGCTCTCCATCACGATTGCGTCTTTCTCACAGGCTACAAGTGAAGACAGACACATCTGGGACACAACTGCGCTCGTGTCCTTATCCAATTCCGAGGTGCATATTGAAGATATTGGAAGAACTGTCCACATTTACTTTTCGTCAGCCAACAAGATGAGTAGCACTAGCCTATGTCATTCTACTATCCCCGATCGTACAAAAGTCGACCTATTCTATTCTGTGCGAGACATAAGTATTCCAAACATAGTCTGGGACAGTTGTGGGATGCGATAGATCCCAAATGGATACAACCACTAGCATCAAAAAAATTGTTTTGTGCAATGTGGCTGACGCAACAGATCCGAACATTTAGCTTAAAATGTTGATAAACTATTAGGCTATTTCTTTACATTATAAGAGCAGCAATGCACACACTGCAGTAGGACAGGGGTTCTTAAACTTTTTCAGCCTGGGACCCAAATGAGAAATTCTGTGTTTTCCTGGGACCCAAGCTTAGGAATATATGCAACTATATGTAAATATTGGTACATTTCATTGCCCTTATGCCCCCAAAAAATGCAATATAGACAAAAACAAATAACAAGGAAATACCCATAAATATATTTTCATGTTTATTTTTCCCCATTAAAAATGCTCTTACATACCTGTCTAGGTTGGAACTGTTGCTGTTAAAATACAATAAATAATTTCATTCTGAACTGAATGATCACATCACACAGATGTAGAGCAGAAAACACAAACATACACACAGTCCTAATGAGAGGTGTGTGGCTGGTTGAAGTTTTCAACAAGCAGGTCTATTCTGGGCTCTGCTTTAGACAGTGCTCAGCATTGACACTGTTTCTGTACAGAACCCTGACTTGCATAGGTATGTGGTGCCAAACTGGATCAGAACATCTACTGCTTTCTCAGTCAGGCAGGAGACCGCTTCCTGCTGTAGATGAGCAACCGAGAAATGTGTGAGTGTTTGCCTCAAAAAGCCTCAATCAGTTTATTCCAGTTCAGAATAAAACGTATTACTTGTAACAGCAACAGTTCCAACCTCGACTTGTTTTCAACAATCATTTCTACAGTAAAATGTACAGTCGGCCTGATAATTTTTCATCTTCTCTGAACTGTTTCTTAGGGTTGCACTATCAGTAGCTAGTTAGCTTGCTTTGGCTAACGTTAGCTATCAGGGGATTGTTTGAAAGAGACACTCACATCTACTACGAGAGATAGTACTCCCTTATTTCTGCTTATCATCACCTGTTATAAAATGACAACAATGCCTTGCTAGTTGACTTACTTTTCCACTGTTGAAGCATTGTTTCCTGAAGCATTCTTGCCTGTTCTAATTTGTTTGTTTTGAGAGACTCATTACTGAGCACTTCCCCACACAAAACAAATTGCGGGCGCTCCTCGTTATTTCTCAAAGTTTGTATGAATGAGACAAAAAGTAATCACTGTATTTGCGTTTCATTATGATTGAGCTCAGTCAGAACTTGTGGCTAGCATGAGTCCATTTCATGACAGCGGTGAGTGATGGCGAGTGGGAATAACAAGTCAGTGGCTTGAACGACAGCGCTGCAGCGTGTGGGTCGCGGAGTGATCTTCAAGAAAACTGCAGAAAAAAGACCCGGTAAACAGTGAAGCACATGGGCAGCTCCCTCTACCTCTCCCACTCGCGCTGCTGCCAAACTGAGCAGAGACTGCTGCTAAGCAGAGAGCGCACTGAACCGAGAGCGCAGATGCACTTGGCCAAATCAATTCCAGTCATTAATGAAATAATTATACATTTACTTCGCGACCCACCATTAACAGGTCCGCGACCCATACTTTAAGAAACGCTGCAGTAGGCTATAAGCACCAATATTCCATTAGCGGGAAACACTTTATCAAAAGTGACCGCAAAATCGATTATGCGTGTAATGCTTTTATAATAAAGGTGCATTTTTACGGTGAAAGTTATCTTCCCCAAACATGAAACTCACACGCTGCTTATGTATGCCAGTTAGGCTCTCCACCCCTTGTAAAATGGATTCATGTGCTTCATTTTAAGAAGTTATTTGGCCACTTTAGTTGTGATTCAAACCTTATCAAAACATATAGGCCTATGGGATAGGCTACATGAGGTGTGTGATGATGATTAAAAAAAGTTGCCAAAAAAAGGGTTTGTTTCTTGCCTTATTCTGGGCATCATTCACAAGTGATAATATATAATTCACAAGTGATAGGCTAATATTGTCACCCATCAGATTATTCATTATTTAATTTTCTCTTTACATATACTAAATAATATGTGTGAAATTTGTTTTGATTTAGAATGGACCACTTTCATGCACCTGTCTCGAAACAGGGGCAGGGGAAAAAAAATACAGTTCATCTGTACACTTAAATAGCGAATGGAGGTCACTTTTCACATATAGCCAGGTAGGCTATACTCCTGTTGTAAAGATAGCAATGTGCTTAATATTAGGGAAGTAGAAAAATAAATATAGTATTCCTAGTCTATAGAAACCTGATGGGAACCCTCTTCTTTTTAGTAGAGGCCATCACAAATGTTGCGCAAAATGAGCTCATGGGCTCTCATGAAGTGTTTGATTAGATTTTCCATTACATTTGCATTGATGTCAGAGTGATTCGAGGGATAATAGAGTGCTGAGTACCAGGCAGTTAGCACGTTTGGTAGGCTACTAATGTACATCAGCAGCATCAGAGCTTGGAGAAGCCTAATTACCATGACTAAACGGTCAGGTGGATTTGACTGTCTTCATGACTCGGTAATACGGTCACGGCAACAGCCCTAGTCATGTGGGTAAGCTGCATTTGAGTGGGCATTGTTCTGTTTCACCTAGCTCCATACCTAGCATATAAAGTGCTAGTCCCAACAGACATGTACAGTGTGAACAAGAACGTTGCCGTCATATGGGTAAAGCTGCAGTTGAAAGGGCCTTGAGTGTCTTGGTTATAAATGTTCCTCTGTGGGTCCTACTGAGTATGATTCTTAGAAGACACAGGGCAAATTACAGGATGCACCCCCCCCCCCCACACACACACACACACAATCACATGTATTGTAGTAGGACAATAGAGGGTCACAAATAGTGTACACTTCCTAAGGTACAGCCTGCTGGAGATACGTGCTACTGTTACAGCCTTCTTTACTAAGCAGAACACAGCCCCAAGATATGATACCAGATGACAGTGAGTGGTGGCTTCCAGGTAAGGTGTGTGTTTCTGTTTGTGTGCCAACTGCCAAGTGTTTGTGTGTGTATGTGTGTGCATGAGTATGCATGAGTATGTGTGGACGTGTGTGTGTGACTTTATTTATGAGTAAAACTTTTGTGTGTGTGTATGTGTGTGTGTGTGTGGCTGCTGAGCAGGTGCATGTGTCCCATGTTCCACCTCCTCTATTATCCTCCTGGCAGCAAGCATCCCCCGGTGTGGGGGGTTCAGGTTCCCAGGAGTGTGCTCTGTCAGGGAAAATGTGCTGACCAAGTTAGGCTGGTGCTTTATTAGCTGTCATCTGAAGAGGCAGCGCTGACACACAACATGCCTTTCGATCTCTCTCTCCCTCTCTTCCCTCTCTCCGTCTCTCTCTCTCTCTCTCTCTCTCTCTCTCTCTCTCTCTCTCTCTCTTCTCTCTCTCTCTCTCTTCTCTCTCTTCCTTCTCTCTCTCTTCTCTCCTCTCTCTCTCTCTCTCTCCCCTCTCTTCATCTCCTCTCCCCTCTTCTCCTCTCTCTCTCTCTTCTCTCCCTCTCGTGCTTCATCTCTCTCTCTTCTCCTCCTCTCGCATCCTCCGGTCTCAACCACTCTGATGTCCGACCCTCTCATACTCTCATCAGTCTCCGTCCTCTCTCCTCTGTCGCCTCGCTCGCCTCGTCCCCATATCTCTCGTGCGTTCTTCTCCCATTCTCCTCACCCCATCTTCTCGTCAGTCCGATCCTGCGAGTCCCATGGCTCCTCCCGTCCCATTCTAGATATAGCCTTGCACTTTCCTTCACTCTCGTCTCTCTGCATCCCACGTTCTCATCTCTTCTCTGTCTCTCCTCATCTCTCCCATCCGTTTCTCTGGACCCTCCTCCTCATCCAGTCGCTCCGACTGCTCTCGTCTCCTCTCTCTCTCTCTCATTCTCCTCTTCTCCGGTTCTTCTCTAGCTCCCACATTGTCCAGTCTCTCTCGCACTCTCACTTCTCTCTCCTCCTCTCCCGTTTCGTGATTCATCCCCTCTCATCTCCGTCTCCTTCCACTCCATCTCTCGTTCTCTCACTCTTCTCTCCTCGTTCTCTCTCCTCTCCCGACCTGTCTCTCTCTCTCTCTCACTCCGTTCTCTGCCTCATCCTCAGCCTCATCGCCCTCCGCTCCCTACTCTCTCTCTCTCCCTCTCTCCCTCCTCTGACCTCTCCCATCTCTCCTCTCTCTCGCTCTCTCTTTCGGGTCTCGTTTCTCGCTCTCCGTCGATCTTCTTTCTCCCTCTCCCTCTCTATCTTAATGCTGTCTCTCTGTTTCTCTCTTCCCTTTCTCGCATCTGTCAACCTCTCGATCTCAATTCTCCTCATGTCTCTTTCGCGCACGCTAGTCTTCTCTCTCTCTCTCTCGATCATCTCTGTCTCCTCGCTCATCCGGTTGAATCTCGAGTCTCTGCCTCTCTGTCTCTCTCTCGATCTTCCCTCCTCTCTCTCGTCTCCAGTCCCACTCTCTGTCTACCCTCCTCTCTGTCTTCCCCCTCACTCTCTCTCTCTCTCTTCTTCTCTCGTCGATCTCAATCCTCTTCTTCTCGTCTCTCGATCCTCTCTCTCATCCTATCTTTCATTGCGTCTCTCGTTCTCTCTTCAGTTCCGCTCTGTCCTCATCTCATCCTCTATGCTGTCCTCTCCTTCTCGCTTCTCTCGCTCTCTCTCTCTCGCCTGTCTTCTCCTCTCTCCTTTGCCCTCTCTCTGTCTTCCTTCTCTCTCTCTCTCATCTCTCTCTTCTCTCTCTTCTCTCATCTACTTCTCTCCTCTCTCTCCTCTCTCTCCGTCCATCTATTCTATCTTCTTCTCTTCATCTCTCTTCTGATCCTCTCTCTCCTGTCTCCTCGCTCTCCTTCGTCATCTCTCTCTCTCATCTCCTCTCTCCTACTCTTAGCAGCCTCTCTCTCCATACTCTCTTTACTTTCGTCTCGGTCTCTCTCTTCTCCTCTCTCTCTCTCTCTCTCTCTCTATCTTCTCTTTTCCGCTCTCTCGATCTCTCTCCCTCTCCTTCTCCTATCTTATGCTGTCCTCTGGTTTTCTCCTCTTTCTCGGCTCTGTCTCTCGATCATCTCTCTTCTCTGTCTCTTTCTCGCTATTTCTCTCTCTCTCTCCTCTCTCTGTCTCTCGGCTTCTCTCTCTGGTCTCTCTCTCTCTCTGTCCTTTCCGCCCTTCTCTCCTA
>NC_036870.1:29382168-29386019 GCF_002910315.2 Salvelinus sp. IW2-2015
TCCATTAACTAGACCCCCTTGTCCATTAACAGACCCCCGTCCAGTAGCTAGACCTCCTGCCATTAACTAGACCCCCTGTCCATATAACTAGACCCCCTGTCCATTAGCGAGACCTCCTGTCCATTAACTAGACCCCCTGTCCATTAGCTAGACCCCTGTCCATTAGCTAGACCTCCTGTCCATTAACTAGACCCCTGTCCATTAACTAGACCCCCTGCCATAGTAGACCTCCTGTCCATTAACTAGAACCCCTGTCCATAAACTAGACCCCCTGGTCCATTAGCTAGACCTCCTGTCAATTAGCCTGACCTCCTATCAATTAGCTAGACCGACTGTCCATAGCTAGACCCCCTGTCAATTAGCAAAGACCCCAACAACAGACCCCCTGTCAATTAGCTAACCCTTGCCATTAGCAACCCCCTGTCAATTAAGCTAGACCTCCTGTCCATTAGACTAGACCCCCTGGTCCATTAGCTAACCTCCTGTCCATTAGCTTAGACCTCCTGTCCATTAACTAGACCCCCTGTCCATATAACTATATCCTTCTTCTATATACAACCTCCTGTCCATTAACTAGACCCCCTGTCCATTAACTGAGACCCCCTGTCCTATATGAGCTAGACCTCCTGTCCATTAACTAGACCCCTGTACCTTAGCTAGCCCCTGTACTAGACCTCCTGTCCATTAACTAGACCCCCTGTCCATTAACTAGACCCCCTGTCCATTAGCTAGACCTCCTGTCCATTAACTAGACCCCCTGTCCATTAACAGACCCCTGTCCATTACTAGACCTCCTGTCCATTAAACTAGACCCCCTGTCCATTAGCTAGAAACCCCCTGTCCAGTACCTAGCTAGACCCCTGTCCATTAGCAAGACCCCCTGTCCATTAACTAAACCCCATGTCAATTAGCTGAGACCCCCTGTCCAATTAGCCTGACCTCCTGTTCATTGACTAGACCCCCTGTTCATTGACTAGACCCCCTGTCCATTAGCTTAGACCCCTGTCCATTAGCAAGAACCCCTGTCCATTAACTAGACCCCATGTCAATTAGCTAAGACCCCTGCCATTAGCTAGACTCCTTGTCCGATAACTAGACCCCCTGTCCATTAACTAGACCCCCTGTCCATTAGCTAGACCTCCTGTCCATTAACTAGACCCCTGTCCATTAAACTAGACCCCCTGTCCAGTGACTCATTAACTAGACCCCCTTGCCATTAAACTAGACCTCTTTCCATTAACTAGACCCCCTGTCCATTAGCTAACCTCCTGCTCCATTAACCTAGACCCCCTGTCCATTAGCTAGACCCCTGTCCATTAGCTAGACCCCCTGTCCATTAACTAGGACCCCCAGTCAATTAACTGAACCCCCTGTCCATTAGCTAGACCCCTGTCCATAGCTACCCCCTGTCCATTAACTAGACCCCGGTCAATTAGCAAGACCCCCTGTCCATTAGCTAGACCCCCTGTACATTAACTAGACCCCCTTCATTAGCTAGGACCCCCTGTCCAGTTAGCTAGACCCCCGTTCCATTAACTAGACCCCCGGTCAATTAGCAAGACCCCCTGTCCATTAGCTAGACCCCTGTCCATTAGCTAACCCCCTGTCCATTAGCCTAGACCCCTGTCCATTAGCTAGACCCCCTGTCCATTAAACAGACCCCCGGTGCAATAAGCAAGACCCCCTGTCCAGTAGCTAGACCCCCTGTCCATTAACTAACCCCGTCCATTAACTAGACCCCCGTCCATTAGCTACACCCCCTGTCCATAACTAGACCCCCGGTCAATTAACTAAGACCCCTGTCCATAGCTACACCCCCTGTCCATTAACTAGACCCCCTGTCCAATAGTGACTGAGTCAGTGAGCATGCTACCTGGTGGTCTAGTAGGTGTAATGTTGGATTGCACTCCAGGTTAATACGTGTACTTCCTGTGTCTCCAATTAGTCGGGGTGCTGAAGCGTTGGCTGGACGCAGGCTCTAGGGCTCAAGGCCTGTGTTGGGAGGGGTTTTGAGCCGTCTGTGATGTGATATCATGTGGCGGGAAGGGACGTGGCATACAGGCTCTGTCTTTTCCCCTTGTTGCCTGGCCAGTTAGCATTCTAACTGTTACGCGCGAGCGTATGAGTTACAGTTCTTATGAAGAGACTACAGAACAAGTGCCTTTGTTTGAGACTAGCGATCACCAGGCAGTTCTGTGACGAACACAAAGTCACAGGCACATGAGACAGACGCCCTTTGTGACAAAACAACCAGGGAGATTTCTTTGACCTCCCTCTTCGTTCTCCATTCTCCGTTCCCGCAGTGTGTCCATGTCCATACTCTGGTGTGAAACACGTGAGAGTTAGGGAACGGGAGGGGGAGGGATGGCTGAAGGGCCTGTGTGTCGTTGTGGTAGACTTAGGCTCTCCGCTAGCTGTCTAGATTGCTCTGTATCACAGTGGTGTGTGACAGCCAGCCACCCTCTCTCTCTCCTCCCTCTCTCCTCTTCTCTCCTTCCTCCCCCCCTCTCTTCTCCTCTTCCTCTCTCTCACCTCTCCCTCCTTTCTCTCTCCCATCTTTCCCTCTCTTCCGCTCTCTCCCCTCTGTCCTCTCTCCTCTCTCTCTCTCTCTCTCTCTCTCTCTCTCTCTCTCTCTCCTCTCTCTCTTCTCTCTCTCTCTCTCTCTCTGCTCTCTCTCCTCTCTCTCTCTCTCTGTCCCCTCTTCCTAATCCCTCTCCCCTCTTCCTCCTCTCTCTCTTTCTCTCTCTCTCGCTCTCTCCTCTCTTCCTCTCTCCCCCCCCCCTCTTCCCTCTCCCTATCTCTCTCCCTTCTCCCTCTCCTCTGTCTGGTGGCATGAGAGAGCAATACTCCCATCTGAAACTCATCGCTGTCTCTTTCTGGGTCAGCGCTCTCAGAAGAGAACAGGCACCATACACTGTACAGAGGGGTTTGGGGAGGAGCTCTTTTATGGGTCACGGACAGTTAATGAAGGTTTAATGGAGACCTAGAGCAGGTGAGTCTATATGTGTGTGTGTGTGAAGGTGCTCTTTGTGCATCAGTAAGTCTACAGTAGTGCTAGCGTACCGGCAAGATGAGACAAGTGGAGGAAGCATAGAGAGACCGGCAACTGAGAGATAGTGAGAAAGAACGCACACCGACACCCCAAGTGATTAGCAAGTATCATCTGTGTGGAAAACGGGTTGCGCCCAAAACAGAGAAACCCCCAAACACAGACAGACACATCATTCAGCCTAATTAGAAGACTTAACACATGCAAAACTCAAGTCATCAGCACATGGCAGATAATACTAATAATTGTAGCGAAATAGGCTAATGACACTATATTATGTGATTAGACTGTCATAACGTACTGTCATATACATGTGGATACTTTATAAAGTCCTTTACAAATGTATTTATTTAAATTGATTTGATAGTGCGTTTCCCCAGAGAGACGCTCAAAAAAACTAAATGAAGATGCATTGTATACTTCACCACAGAATTGTTTTCTAGAATGGATCCTAGAAGCATTAACCATGATTTAGAGAGCTGTTGAGAGAGGGAGCTGTTGAGAGAGGGAGCTGTTGAGAGTGGGAGCTGTTGAGAGAGGGACAAGTGTGGCTCAGTTGGTAGAGCATGGCGCTTGCAACGCCAGGGTTGTGGGTTCATTCCCCACGGGGGGACCAGGTTGAATATGTATGAACTTTCCAATTTGTAAGTCGCTCTGGATAAGAGCGTCTGCTAAATGACTTAAATGTAAATGTAAGTACAAATAAATCGGCTCTAGTTTGTACCTGTTAGTTTTTTTTTCTTCCTACTCTCCCCTCTTCACCACAAATCTCTCTCGTCTCCTCTGCGGGAGTCTCTCTCTC
>NC_036870.1:29393096-29407146 GCF_002910315.2 Salvelinus sp. IW2-2015
CAACAGCATACACAACCTGAGACCCAAACCCACATACACAACCTGAGCCCCAACACCATACACAACCTGAGCCCCAACACATACACAACCTGGCAGCCCCAACACATACACAACCTTGAGCCCAACACATACACAACCTGAAGCCCCAACACATACACAACCTGAGCCCAACACATCAACACACCTGAGCCACCAACACAACTGCAAACACAACCTGAGCCCCAACACTACACAACCTGAGCCCAACACATACACAACCTGAGGCCCCAACAATCTACACAACCTGAGCCCCAACACATACACAACCTGAGCCCCAATACACATACACACAACCTGAGCCCCAAACACATACACAACCTGAGCCCCACAATACACACTGCCACACAACCTGAGCCCCAACACATATACACAACCTGAGCCCAACACATACACAACCTGAGCCCCAACACAGACACAACCTGAGCCCCACCACACCTAGCCATACACACCTGAGCCCAACCACATACACAAACCGAGCCCAAAAAAAAAACCAAAACATACACAACCTGAGCCCCAACACATACACAACCTGAGCACAAAACGGCCCCAACACATACACAACCTGAGCCCCAACACATACACAACCTGAGACCACACATCACACAAACCTGAGCCCAACACATACACACCTGAGCCCCAACACATACAACAACCGCACCCACTCACAACCCCCCCCCCCTAACCACCCAACCTCACAGAACACCACACCCTGCACCCACTCACAACCCCCCCCCCCCTAAACCCAACCCCCAACCTCACAGAACACCACACCCCTGCACCCACTCACAACCCCCCCCCTAACACCCAACCTCACAGAACACCACACCCTGCACCCACTCACAAACCCCCTAACCACCCAACCTCACAGAACACCACACCCCTGCACCCACTCAACACCCCCCTAACCACCCAACCTCACAGAACACCACACCCCTGCACCCACTCACAAACCCCCCCCTAACCACCCAACCTCACAGAACACCACACCCCTGCACCCACTCACAAACCCCGCCTAACCACCCAACCTCACAAACCCCACACCCTGCACCCACTCACAAACCCCCCTAACCACCCAACTACACAAGAAACACAGAACCCCACACCCCCACCCCCACACACACTCACAAACCCCCCTAAATCACCTGAGCAGAAAGGCATGGGTACGCTCCAGTGGCCATTAAGCTGGCAGGTGCGTGCCGACTCGCCCTTCAGCTGCCGCCCCCCTGTGCAGGTGTAGCGAACCGTGGAGCCGAAGGTGAACTTGTCCCCGCTCAGTTGGCCGTTGGGAGGGCACCCAGGGTGACCACAGTCCACCACTGGAGGAGAGAGACACACACAATGGATGCCGTCAGTTCAGAGTGCTGACCGGTCTAACGTAGTGGAAGGTGCTGTCTCTACAGGATTGAAACCTATTCACTCCTTTTGACCAGGCCCCATAGGGAATAGAGTGGCATTTGCGATGTAGCTTGTCCAGTATTTTAGCAGTAAAGACAGAATGAGATGTGACTATGGTGTAAACACTGTTCTGGCCTACGTCTCGATGAGGGAGGATACTGTATCATACAAACTACTTTGCTACTTTCAAAACTAATTCAGATAATACAAACTATGGGCTACATTTCCCAGACCCAGATTAAAAGCGCTTTATAGACCAGGACTTGATTTGATTTGATCTGGATCCAGGTACCGTCCAAAATGTACTGTACCGTAATGGTAACGATCCAAAGTAGATGGTACCATCCTCATCCTTTGTAATAATTCTCCATTTCCTTTTTAATGTTGTAAATTATCAACTTCTTTCTTCAGACATTCACCCTACAATGTGCTACAATCAGCAAGTTTCCTTTAAACTTTCTCCCTTTTTGTCGGCTCCTGGCCGATAAAAAGTTAACGTGCTGAAGCAACGGACAGGATGAGGTGTGTCTAAATGAGAAGAACATTTTGGACACGGTGTCAATGTTGCAGGAGGTGGATCAAACAGGGAACTAGGCATTGAGGAGAAAAGAGCACATTGATTAATCCTGTCCAACGTCTTTCTGTCCCTTTTAAAACACATGGCAACAGGAACACCAAACTGATAGGGACAAAGTAGAGCTAAGTTATGGTCAGGTTTAAGATAAAACAGGAGGCGGCACATCATGTTCAATAAGGTTGAGATTGGGTTCAAACTTCAAAGGAGAGAACTGATTGGAGCACACTACGTGTCCCTCAACAAGTAGGAAGCCCAGGTTGTGTTTAGAACTCCGAGACAGCCAGTAGGAAGCCTTGAAGCCAAGCGTTTAGACATGCCAAGTTGCCAGTACAGCAGGTCCCTGGTGCAGCTTGTTTTAGAGGAGAATGTTGCAGGTACACACCATAAAACAGAAGGATCAGCTGCCAACCTGGCATCCCTAATTAGTCTAATATCCACAGCGCTGTTCCACCTGTCCCTCAATTAGAACACTGATCTTAAGCTGCAGGGGGTCACGCAACTCATTCAGCCTCAATTAAAGGAATAATATGCTAATTAGCCACAAGTGCCAAGTTGCTAAGTCGGCAGTCTCTCTCCGGGAAAGAGACAGTCTGTGAGACAGTGACAACAAATTATAGGAACAGATGACAGTAGATAAATACCACCAATGCTTTTGAGCAGGTGCTGGATATCAAAACAAGTTCAGTGAATGGTAAAAAGAGACTCCGCACACTGCAATCAGCGGTACGCTCCCAATGTGCTTTATCAGTGACAATGTTTTCAACCGTCAAAACTTCTCCAATATACCACATATGAGTATAAGTAGCAGTGTGCAGATTGCTGAGTCTCTTTTGACCATATACAGTGACAACAGACTCACCGATACACTCAGGTAGAGGCTTGTCCCACTGTCCCGTGGGTTGACAGGTGAGAACCGGAGAACCGAACAGGTAGAAACCTGGGTTGCAATCGTAGAACACCACGGTTCCAAAGGTGAAGTTTCCGTGTTCTATCTTACTCTGTCTGATGGAGTTGGCTGGGATGCCAGGATCGGAGCAGTTGACCACTGAAGAGGAAGACAGGGAGGGGGAAATAGACAAGCTTGTGTTATTTGGCGGAAACATGGAAGGGATAAATTCATTCTAACACTTAGGAGGACACGCCTAACCCTCTGCAGTCACTCAAATAGGRCCAAATGCTGACATGGATCTGCCTTTCTGCAATAATCTTCCATTGATATCAATCCATGATTCACTCTATTGACAACAGAGTGAAGGAAAAGCAGCCAACAAGACCTCAGCATATGTGGGAACTCCTTCAAGACTGTTGGAAAAGCATTCCAAATAGGGATATCTTCTGTATACCACCCCTACCTTGTCACAACAACTGATTGGCTCAAACGCATTAAGAAGGAATGTAATTCCACAAATTAACTTAACAAGGCACACCTGTTAATTGAAATGCATTCCATGTGACTACCTCGTGAAGCTGGTTGAGAGAATGAGTATAAGTAAAATGACATATGGAACCTTAAACAACTAAACACAACTATACAACCGAAAAATAAGTACGTTCCTTTCGCCCCCCTATGTTACTTTCGTCCCAATTCTCCCCTACATGGCACAATGGCTTATTATGAATTCCAAGAACCTGAGACATTGATTCACCTGTATCAAAAAAGGCCAACACAATGAGGGCTTAATATTTCCACTTGGCAGAGTAATCCAATCAGATACTACGTTACTGACACTAGTTTGTTTGATATGCAGGGCTCGTACAACATCAGTCTGACCCTGGATTTAGCCTCTGGTTACCTCAGGGTAAGAATCCTCTATAACGGAAGTACCATAAGCTCCATGAGATGGTTTCAATTAATCACCCCCCCCCCCCCCCCCCCACCCCACCGCAGCTCTTCCAACATTCTGAATATTAATTATACATTTACAGTATAACACAGCAAACACATGGTCACAAAATCAATTACAGACGTTAGTCTGGTTGCAGTCTGAAATGCATCACTGTAAACTAAATCACATGCAAGGCAATGTCATGCACTGGGAACCATTCAAAACACTATACCGGTCAGTGATACCACCACAATCATATCAATGACGTTCAAGAGGGCCGTCCTAGCCTATGATACCAACCACAATCATATCCAATGACGTCAAGGAACCGTTCCTAGCCTATGATACCACCACAATCATATCCAATGACGTTCAAGAGGCCGTCCTAGCCTATGATACCACCACAATCATATCCAATGATGTTCAAGAGGCCGTCTTAGCCTATGATACCATAGCCTATGATACCACCACAATCATATCCAATGATGTTCAAGAGCCCGTCCTAGCCTATGACCCTAACTCACAACAACCACATAACAGACAGAAACACAGAGCAACCAAATGTCCCCCTTCCCCCTACACAGAGGCCATTGTCATGCTGATTGGTTACAATGCTGATTGGTAACAACCCCACTACAAGCCATGATGAACCCCTCCTCATTCATCCCAATTTTACCCAGAGTGCACTGCAGGGATCAGGCGGAACGAGCAAGCGTACTCCGTGTGAATAGAAGACTTAACTTTTTTCCCCACCTTTACACGTTGGTGGTGGCTGGCTCCACTGGCGCGTGGCCTGGCACTGGGCCCTCGAGGGCCCCTCCATCACATAGCCCATGTTGCAGGAGAAGCTCACCACGTCGTTCAGGTTGAAGCCGTTACCGATGGCCCGCCCGTAGATGGGGCTTCCTGGGTGTCCACAGCTGATAGCTGGGGGAGAGAGAGATATTGACATTGAGATTCCATATTGAATCATACTGTATGTGATGTATCGTATAAAAGTAAGGGTAATATTGAGATTCCATATTGAATCATGCTGTATGTAATATACCATATAAAAGGGTAACATTGATATATAATTGGATTTATGGATTTCACGACTGGGCAGGGGTGCAGCCATGGATGGGCCTGAAAGGGCATAGGCCCACCCACTGGGGAGCCAGGCTCAGCCAATCAGAATGAGTTTTTCCCCACAAAAGGGCTTTATGACAGACAGAAATACTCCTCAGTTTATATTTTTGTTCAGTGTAGGTAATAATCCACCGGGTGCTCATTTGTTCACTGCAAAAACACACCCTATTGAGCTTTCAAAGCATAGCTGGACCTTGAACAGGGAATTTAAGCCAAAAATGAACCAGTGGAGCTTGAACGCAGCCCCACATTCACTTACCGTGCCATAGAGTGGACATAACAATAGGTTACCAATGGAACTGTGATATGGCTGTGTGGCTTTGTTATCAATAGGCTAGGGGCTAGACTATCAACAGTTCAGACAGAAGGTCTTAATTACAGAACTACAATGAATAGAAGTGTCCCCGTTCAAGTCAATAATGCCATACAATGGATGGACTGGCGGCCATTTTGAGTGTCTCATTCTATTTCTATGGTCTCAATCACCTCTCAAACTGATATTCAGGAGGACTAATGGCGAAGGACTGTCGTATTGCCGCTTCGTAGACCACTGCCCTGAAGAGTGTCATTCCCCATCAGGTCCCACTGGTCTAAACTCATTGGCCATCTGTCAGCTCACCCGAATGGCTAATCCAATGGATGGCGGCCATTTTCACGCCAATGGCGCAAACCACATTAGTTGTGCTCAATTGCAGGCATTTGCTGAGCGATGCAGAAGTGATGGCTGAGCATACTGTGTAACTGATTATATATCCTCTCTCCAGCTCTGGGAGGCGTTTCTCTGTCCGCCTGGGAGGCATGGGTCCTGGGAGGGGAGAAACTGGTGGTTCTGGGGCCTAATATATGGGGCCATGGGGACATGATACTAGGAGGGATACTGTAAGCCTGACATTGTGGGACTTTATCAGTGAGAGGGAGACTGTCAGGGACTTATGAAATGAGATAATGGACCAGACTGAGTCAGTGAGGGAGAGAGACAAGAGGGAGGGAGAGGGAGAGAGGGAGAGAGGGAGGGAGAGAGTGAGGGAGAGAGTGAGTGAGGGAGAGAGACAAGAGGGAGGGAGAGAGAGGGTGAGGGACAGAGATTGTATTTTTAAATTAATTTTTATTTCACCTTTATTTATTAACCAGGTAGGCCAGTTGAGAACAAGTTCTCATTTACAACTGCGACCTGACCAAGATAAAGCAAAGCAGTGCGACACAAACAACACAGAGTTACCCATGGGATAAACAAAAGTACAGACAATAACGCAATAGAAAAATCTATATACAGTGTGTGCAAATGGAGTAAGAAGGGATAAGTATGGGTGAGTGGGGCCTAAGTATGGGTGAGTGGGCTAAGTATGGGTGAGTGGGATAAGTATGGGTGAGTGGGCTAAGTATGGGTGAGTGGGATAAGTATGGGTGAGTGGGCTAAGTATGGGTGAGTGGGCTAAGTATGGGTGAGTGGGATAAGTATGGGTGAGTGGGATAAGTATGGGTGAGTAATTGTATACTGGTCTGGAAGTCAGTGTGTTAGGCCAGGGATCCTCAAACTGAGATGGTACTGCAGGGAGTCCACAGCCAGATCTCAAAAGATGTATTATTATTATATAATTTTTTACATTTCATAATTTTTTAAAATCAACATTACTAACATCAACAGATTTAACACATTTTGGCCAAGGGATTCGTGGAATACGTTTAGAGCAAGGTTTCCCAACTGGCAGTCCAGTAGGGACACCAGCAAATCAGCTCCAAGTGATTTACATTTTGTAAATCAGTATTCCCACACATAATAGAATGATATAGTGTACCTGTATGTGATCGTATACTGTAAGCAAGGTTTGAAATTATTACGTTTTAGTCAAATATATCTGTTTGGGCTTCTTGCGGTCAATTTGCGCTCCACAAATGATTTGTAATTATGTTCCGGCACCCTGATCATCCACTCAATAAAATCGTGGCTGAATCTAGCTGATGATCCTTGGTATAGATGGTACTACAATACAATGTAATATTATTCATCTACCATGTACGTTTTTAACCCTGGGCAACATGGGCCTGGGAGGCTCACAGGGATATTGGTATCCACAGTACTCCACCAAGGATACATTTTTCAACTTAGTAATGGGCTCCCGAGTGGTGCAGGGTCTGAGGCACTGCATCTCAATGCAAGAGGTGTCACTCCAGTCCCTGGTTGAAATCCAGGCTGAATCACATCTGGCTGTGATTGGGAGTCCCATAGGGTGGTGCACAATTGGCCCATCGTCATCCGGGGTTGGCAGGGTTAGGCCATCATTGTAAATAAGAATTTGTTAAATTAGGTTAAATGGAAAAAAAATACTTGTGTTTTTTGTTATACATAAATGCACTGTGATAAAAAAAAATCTCTCCGTCTCATGGATGAAATGTTAGCTTTATTAGCTTTATGCCGCAACAACAAAAAATATCTCTGCCCCAAGACAAAATGTGTAGAATTGCAGGAAATTAGCTTTAAAACAGCAACATTTTCTCTCTGATGCCAAAAGGTGTTCCAGGGCCAGAGACTTGGTTCGTCCGGCCATCCACCTCCGAAGTCATTGTAAAACTCCTTTTATGCTTAAAAAAAAAAAATCTTACTCAAGTAATGAGGAGCTGTTTCGGAACTGTTTTGCTAGCACAGACTGACATACACCATATATAAAAATGTATGTGGACACCCCTTCAAATGAGTGGATTCAGCTATTTCAGTCACACCCGTTGCTGACAGGTATATAAAATCGAGCACACAGTCATGCAATCTCCACAGACAAACATTGGCAGTAGAATGGCTTTACTGAAGAGCTCAGTGACTTTCAACGTGGCACCATCATAGGATGCCACTTTTCCAACAAATCAGTTTGTCATATTTCTGCCCTGCTAGAGCTGCCCCGGTCAACTGCAAGTGCTGTTATTGTGAAGTGGAAATGTCTAGGAGCAACAACGGCATAGCCACGACGTGGTAGAATAAACAAGCTCACAGAACAGGACCGCCGTGTGCTGAACCGCGTAACGTGTCAAAATAGTCTGTCCTCGGTTGCAACACTCACTACCGAGTTCCAAACTGCCTCTGGAAGCAACGTCAGCACAATAACTGTTTGTCGGGAACCTCATGAAATGGGTTTCCATGGCAGAGCAGCAGCACACAACCCTAAGATCACCATGCTCAATAATAAGTGTCGGCTGGAGTGGTGTAATGCTCACTTCCATTGGAATCTGGAGCAGTGGAAATGCGTTCTCCGGAGTGATGAATCACGCTTCACCATCTGGCAGGATGACGAAAGAATCTGGGTTTGGTGGATGCCAGGAGAACGCTACCTGCCCGAATGCACAGTGCCAACTGTAAAGTTTGGTGGAGGAGGAATAATGGTCTGGGGCTGTTTTTCATGGTTCGGGCTAGGCCCATTAGTTCCAGTGAAGGGAAATCTTAATGCTACAGCATACAATGACATTCTTGACGATTCTGTGCTTCCACCTTTGAGGCAACAGTTTGGGGAAGACTTTCCCTTTCCTGCTTCAACATGACAATGCCCCTGTGCACAAAGCGAGGTCCATACAGATATGCCTTGCGGAGTTCGGTGTGGAAGAACTCGACTGGCCTGCAGAGCCCTGACCTCAACCCCATCAAACACCTTTGGGATGAATTGGAACACCGACTGCAAGCCAGGCCTAATCGCCCAACATCAGTGCTCAACCTTACTAATGCTCTTGTGGATGAAGGGAAGCATGTTCCCGCAGCAATGTTCCAACATCTAGTGGAAAGCCTTCCCAGAAGAATGGAGGCTGTTATAGCCGCAAAGGGTGGAACAACTCCATATTAATGCCCATGATTTTGGGATGAGATGTTCGACGAGCAGGTGTCCACATACTTTTGGTCATGTAGTGTATGTTCCGGGAATCATCTGATGGCATTGAGGAGTTTACCACATCAGCCACAAGCTTCATTAATAACGACCTCTGACAAGCCATCAAACAGGCAAAGCGTCAATACAGGACTAAGATCGAATCCTACTACGCTGGCTCTGACGCCCGTTGGATGTAGCAGGGCATGCAAAGTATCACAGATTACAAAGGGAAAACCAGCTGCAAGCAGCCCAGTGACGTGTGCCTACCATATGAGCTATATGCCTTCTACGCTCGCTTCGAGGCAAGCAACACTGAACCATGCAGGAGAGCACCAGCTGTTCCGGACGAACATCGCTGATAACGCTCTCCTTAGCCAAAGTGAGTAAGGACCAGGACGTGCACCCAGTGCATGCGGTAGAATACCGCACGGTAAGCGATACCAATGCACCAAGTCTGGAAACAACAGGACCCTGAACTGCTTCTATCCCCAAGCCATAAGACTGCTAAATAGTTAGTTAAATAGTTCATCAAATATCTACCCGGACAATCTGCATTGACCCTTTTTGATGAATTTAATATCATTAAAGGGTCCCTGGCCCCAAAAAGTTTGAGTCAATGAGTGATCGTGTGCTGGTCTGGAAGTCAGTGTTAGGGTGTGAAGGGCCTAACTCCAAGTGTGTGTGCCCTAGAAAGATACTAATATTTAAAGTGTGTAGATAACAGCAGGGGTGTGTGTATCTGTGTGTATGTGTGTCACCACGCAAAAAAAAACAGCCTCACTGTGCTTTTTTTTCAATGATGTTTTGACATGTGCAGGAACAAACAGGCAGACACAGAGCAGACACAGAGCAGACGCAGAGCAGACACAGAGCAGACAGAGAGCAGACAGAGGGCAGACACAGAGCAGACACAGAGCAGACACAGAGCAGACAGAGAGCAGACACAGAGCAGACACAGAGCAGACACAGAGCAGACACAGAGCAGACACAGAGCATTAATTCCACCTCCTCTTCTCCATTTTGGGGAATTGAGAGTAATCCTTTCCTCTGGTCTCTGTCCGCCAGCCACCTCAGTCTGAACTTACAGCCCAGTCCACCACAGTTAACTACTGACCTGTATCCCACTCCAGGCACTTCTTCTCTACCCTACTGCAGACAATGTCAACAATTTTTTTTTCTTCTAATAACAATGTTACATTTTCAAAGTCATATGGCCTTTTAGTGACGTGAATCGTCAGAGAAAATAAATGTTTATGCTTTAATATTTTTCACTGTTTCAATACTGTAGGCATCACCCGATAAGGAAGATATAACCACTGTCAAAGTTGAAATTGAAGTTGAAGCAGCAAGCCACATCTGTCTTTGTCTGAGGTTTTGAAGTTTCGTCCCGGGCCTAACAGACTGACCAAACTATGTTCCTCGAGGCCCCCACACCAGCAATTTATTTTCTTAAGGCCCTCATTATTAGCCAAATTATGATCATTGTTCACAATTTTTTAAAACAATTTAGACTGGCCCACTGGGCTAAAGATGGACCAGCGCATCTGGCATTTGCCCAAAGTGCCATTATGGCCAGTCCGTTTCTGGGTTCTCTGTCCAACTAAGCCTATGAGGGAGAACCTGAACAGGTCTCAATGTCTGTAGAAAGTGATTCCTCACTTCAGTCTTGTTTTTGTCCTTCTCACCCCTGGCGGGTCCACACATTCCTCATTGCCATTCGCAGCTGCTCTCTCTCCCCCCTCCCTCTCTTTCCCACGTTCTCACAAACAACTGCATCTGCATAATTACAGATGTAATTTGTCTCTCTTTGCAAAAAAGCAATTTCCCCTTCATTTGAGCACTGTCTATAACCAAAATTTAAAACCACATCATTGCACGTTAAAATAGCTGAGCTCAACCTCAAATACGAGCATGTGGATGTGGAGTCACACACACACACACACACACACACACAGTCCTATAGTGCCTTTTAAAATGGAACCGGGTGAATCGTCCAGAGAAAAATAAATGTTATGCTACTTAATGCTTACTCAGACTGTTTTCAAATACGTAGGCATCAACCCCGACCATAATGTGATAGATATCAACCCACTGTATCATAAGTTGAACATGTGAGTTGAAAGCCTAGCAAGCCACATCTGTATTTGTCTGAAGGTTTTGAGTTTCGTCCGGGCCTAACAGAGTGACCAAACTATGTCCTCGAGGCCTTCCCTACCACCAGCAATTTATTTTCTTAAGTCAGCGCACTCTCAGCTATACTATTAGCCAAACTATTTGAACATTGCTCTTCACATGTAATAATTTTTAAAACAGTCAATATTCAGAAGCTGCGCCCAGCTGGGCTACAAGTAAAGACCAGTCGCATCTGGCATTTGCCGACAAAACGCGTGCCCATTATGGCCAGTCCGTTCTGGTTCCTCTGTCCCAACTAACCTATGAGGGAGAACTAACAGGATCTACTAATGTCTGTCTAGGGGAAATGATGATACATCCTCTCACTATCAGTTCTAGTTCTTTTGTCCTTCTCACCCCTCTAAAGTGTCAGGTTTACAACACAAAGTTGCCTACATCTATGCCCGAATGTTTCGACGCATTCAGGACTCGAGGAGCTCATCACCTCTCATTCTCCCCACTCCACATTGTCTTGCCATGGGTACTGTTGGCCATCGCTTCTATGCACACGCCCTCATGCTTCTTGATTGTCTTCACCAGACACACATGGCTCACATGAAAACAGTGTTCGATAAACAAACAAACCTGCATCTATGCCCAAAGGTTACAGATGTAATTTGTCTCTCTTGCAAAAAAAGCAATTTCCATTCCCCTATGCATCTTTCAGGAGCCACTGTATCCTAATTAACCACAAAAATTTAAAAAACCACACTCACGTGAATCGGATTTATGGCAACTCAGGTGAAAAACTAAAGGCACGCATGGGCTAACCTAAAATACAATGCATGTAAAGGAAAAGTGTGCTTGGAGTACAAACATCACACAGCAGATAACACTAACTATGTATCACGACTATGGTCCATCAGGACATTCTCCTTCTAACATCAGAGAATGACAAGAGATGCCATCTCACACACCCACCCCAAAACCACACGACCACCACCAACCACACACACACACACACACACAACACACACCACACACATAAACACACACACACACACACACACACCCACACACACACACACACACAAAAACACAAACACCCACACACACAGCACACACACATAACCACACACACTCCCATCCCCGCCACACACCCACACACACGCTCCACCCCAACACCACACACGGTGAATAAAACCTATTTTCTCAATGAAGAAGTGTTGGCCTAGCGTCATGGTGATCAGTGAGCCAGGAGGCCTAGTCTTTGTGAAGCCAGTTGAGGAGATACGGTTCACTTACGATCTCATTTCAGTAGGATACAAAGTTAAATGGCCCTGGCCCGCTTCATATTCTCCAGTAGACTTTCTTTTTTTAAAGTGCTGCTAGCGTTACAACAAGCATATTGTTTTAAAAACACCTGGGGCATCATCACGCACGAGATTAACCACCGGAGAGACAATGTTTATCAAACAACAATATGGTTTGCTTATAGCCTATAGGAAATATGTTTCAGACACTATGATAACAGAATATAGAATATGTTCTAACCATATGTTAATATAATATAATAATAATAATAATACAGCCAGACATGTGGCAGGGCTTGACGGTGGTAAAGGTGTGCCAGGGCTGTGACGTGGTGGTGTGCCAGGGCTGTGCCTGGTAAACGGTGTGCGCAGGCTGTGACCTGTAAAGGTGTGCGGAGGTGCTTGTGCACGTGGTGAAGGTGTGACGGAGGCTGTGAAGTGGTAAAGGTGTGCCAGGGCTGTGATGGTAAAGGTGTGAGGTAAGGTGCCGTGGTTGCTGGTAAAGGTGTGGCCACGGGCTGGGACGTGGTAAGGTGTGCCATGGCTGTGACCTGGCGAAGGTGTGCCAGGGCTGTGACCGCCTATAAGGCCGTGGGCGTGGTGGTAAAAGGCGTGCAGGGCTGTGACGTGGTAAAGGTGTGCCACGGCTGTGATGTGGTAAAAGGTGTGCCAGGGCTGTGAAGTGGTAAAGGTGTGCCAGGGCTGTGACGTGGTAACGGTGTGCCAGGGGGCTGTGAAGTGGTAAAGGTGTGCCCAGGGCTGTGACCTGGTAAAGGTGTGCCAGGGCTGTGACGTGGTGAAAGGTGTGCCAGGCTGTGAAAGTGGTAAAGGTGTGCAGGGCTGTGGAGTGGTAACGGTGTGCCAGGGCCCCCCTGGTGAAATGAAAGTTCACCCTGGTGCGGTAAACGGTGTGCCAGGGCTGTGCGTGGTGAAGGTGTCCAGGGCACTGTGAAAGGTGGCGCGGTGAAGTAAGGTGTGCCAAGGCGCTGTGATGTGGTAAAGGTGTGCCAGGGCTGTGATGTGGTAAAGGTGTGCCAGCGGGTTGCTGGACGTGGTAAATGGTTGGGCCAATGGCTGTGACCTGGCGAAGGTGTGCCAGGGGGCTGTGACCTGGTAAAGTGCGTGCCAGGGGGCTGGACGTGGTAACAGTGGTGCACGGCTGTGACGTGGTAAAGGTGTGGCCAGGGCTGTGGAAGTGGTAAAGGTGTGCCAGGGCTGTGACGTGGTAAAGGTGTGCCAGGGCTGTGAAGTGGTAAAGGTGTGCCAGGGCTGTGACCTGGTAAAGGTGTGCCAGGGCTGTGACGTGGTAAAGGTGTGCAGGGCTGTGGACGTGGTGAAGGTGTACGCAGGGCTGTGACCTGGTAAAGGTGTGGCCACGGCTGTGACCTGGTAAAGGTGTGCCAGGGCTGTGACCTGGTAAGGTGTGCCAGGGCTTGTTGACCTGGTAAAGGTGTTGCCTAGGGCTGTGAACGTGGTGAAGGTGTGCCAGGAGCTGTGACCTGGTAAAGGTGTGCACGGCTGTGACCGTGGTGAAGGTGTGCCAGGGCTGTGACCTGGTAAAGGTTGTGCCAGGGCTGTGGACCTGGAAAAGGTGTGCCAGGGCCTGTGACCTGGTAAGGTGTGCCAGGGCTGTGACGTGGTGAGGGTGCCAGGGACTGTGACCTGTAAAGTGTGCCACGGCTGTGACTGTGGTGAAGGTGTGCCAAGGAGCTGTGTATGTGGTAAATGGAGTGTGACGTACGGCTGTGGCGTGGTGAAATGCGGTGTGACGTAAAGGTGTGCCAGGGGCTGTGACGTGGTAAGGGGCGGGAAGGT
>NC_036870.1:29407171-29414359 GCF_002910315.2 Salvelinus sp. IW2-2015
CACCACACACACACACACACCCACACACACACACACACACACAGAAACACAACACTCACACACACACACACACACACACACACACACACACACACACACACACACACACACCAACACACAACTCCCATCCCCACACACACTCCCCATCGCCCACCACACACCCGGGGTCGAAATAAAATCCTATTTTCCATGAAGAAGTGTTGGCCATAGCTCATGGTTGATCAAGTGAGCGCAGGAGGCCTAGTCTTTGTGATAGCCAGTTGAGGAGATACGGTTCACTACGCTCATTTCAGTAGGATACAAAGTTAAATGGCCCTGGCCGCGCTCATATTCTCCAGTAGCTTTTTCTGTTTTAAAGTGCTGCTAGCGTTACAACAGCATATTGTCTTTATAAAACACTGGGGCATCATCACGCGACGATTCCACCGGAGAGACAATGTTATCAAACAACAATGGTTTGCTTATAGCTATAGGAACATATTGTTTCAGACACTATGATAACAGATAATAGAATATGTTCTAAACCATATGTTAATAATAAATAATAATATATAATAATACAGCTCGACATGTGGCCAGGGCTCTGACGTGGTAAAGAGGTGTGCCAGGGCTGTGACGTGGTAAGGTGTGCAGGGGCTGTGGCCTGGTAAAGGTGTGCCAGGGCTGTGACCCTGGTAAAGGTGTCGGCCAGGGCTGTGACGTGGTGAAGGTGTGCCAGGCTGTGAAGTGGTAAAGGTGTGCCAGGGTAGGTGTGTGTAAGTGTGCCGGCTGTGATTGTGGTAAAGGTGTGCCACGGGTGTGACGTGGTAAAGGTGTGGCCATGGCTGTGACCTGGCGAAGGTGTGCCAGGGCTGTGACCTGTGCCAGGGCTGTGACGTGGTAAAGGTGTGCCAGGGCTGTGACGTGGTAAAGGTGTGCCAGGGCTGTGACGTGGTAAAGGTGTGCCAGGGCTGTGACGTGGTAAAGGTGACACGGAATAGAGTGAAGTTGCCCCTAGACACTGATCTTGGGTCAGTTTAGCATTTTCCCCACTAATGGTTAACAATTTTGGGAGGGGAAGCTGATCCTAGATCTGTACCTAGGGAAAACGTCAACCCAGAGTGATCACCTTCAGTACAGTACAGTGGTGCTGCGGTCTGTCTGTTTATCTCCAGATCGCAGGAAACAGGGGGTTTGCATTGCCTGTCTTTCACACACACCACTATTGCCTCGCTGCATTAAATGGAGAAAGAGCAGTTTCCTCAGGCAAACCTGGAAGATGTATCTATGTGAAGATACTGTAGACTATCACATGCAGTCTGTCCACCAACCCTATATGACTAATACCTTCTATGACATCTACTGCTTGCATAATTCTATCTAGATTAGTAACGCTATAAAACGCAACAAGATAAATAACTGTCTGTAAAAGTGCACGCTTCTGCATCATCATTCTACATGTTCCTTTCAGTTCCAGTAAAAACGGGCCAATAGGGAATGCTCCTTGTGTGTGAGCGCAGAGAGGAGGAAGAGAACGTTGTATATGTCAGGGTATTTGTGAACTGCAGGGGGCGTTCCGGAGTGCTCCTCGACTCGTCAGCCTAGAGATAGCATATTGACGCAGCGTGGTGACTCCCTTCTTCCCTTTGCATTCCAAAGCAGTGTTATTAGTCAACTGTGTCCTTACAAAAAAGTGAGCTGACGCTCACCCAAAAGTGTTTGCAGAGGTGTGAAGACTCTACTCTGTTTACCATTACATTTTTGGGAGAGCATATAGTGAGACTTAATTTTTTTCCCTCAACTGTGTTGTTATGAAAAATCATGAACCACAAAAAATGAATCAAGCACAGGAAGTTGGTGGCACCTTAATTGTGGAGGACGGGCTGGTGGTAATGGCTGGAGTGGAATCACTGGAATGGTATCAAATACATTAAACACATGGTTTCCAAATTCTTATTTACAATGATGGCCTACTAAAAGGCAAAAGGCCTCCTACAGGGATGGGGGCTGGGATTAAAAATGTAAAATAAAAATATAGGACAACACACACATCACGACAAGAGAGACACCACAACAACACATAAAGAGAGACTTGAGACAATTAAATGATGTCTCTGAATCAGGGTTAGTTTGGCAGCTGGGGTGAAAGAGGAGCGATTATGATAGAGGAAACCAAGTCTACATTTAACTTTAGCCTGCAGCTTTGATATGTGCTGTAAGAAGGACAGTGCACCGTCTAGCCATACTTCCAAGTACTTGTATGAGGTGACTACCTCAAGCTCTAAACCCTCATAGGTAGTAATCACACCGGTGGGGATAGGGGCATTCTTCTTACCAAACTACATGACCTTTGTTTTGGAGGTGTTCYGAACAAGGTTAAGGGCATAGAAAGCTTGTTGGACACTAAGAAAGCTTTGTTGTAGAGCTTTTAACACAAAATCCGGGGAGGGGCCAGCTGAGTATAAGACTGTATCATCTGCATATAAATGGATGAGAGAGCTTCCTACTGCCTGAGCTATGTTGTTGATGTAAATTGAGAAGAGCATGGGGCCTAGGATCGAGCCTTGGGGTACACCCTTGGTGACAGGCAGTGGCTGATACAGCAGATGTTCTGACATTATACACTGCACTCTTTGAGAGAGTTGGTTAGCAAACCAGGACCGAAGACCCCTCAGAGACACCGATACTCCTTAGCCGGCCCACAAGAATGGAATGGTCTACCGTATCAAAAGCTTTGGCCAAGTCAATAAAAATGTGAGTGTGTCAGAGAGAGAGAGAGAGAGAGAGATAAAAGGGGGACTACTCACACACGCAGGAAGGCAGCTGTCCGGACCAGTTGTGGTCCTGCAGACAGATCCGCACAGAGGAGCCGATGAGGCGGAAGCCTGGGATGCACTGGTACACTACCGTCTCTCTGTAGCCAAAGTTCTCCCCGATCACCTGGCCGTTCACTATGGTCTCCGGAATACCACAGTGGCCCGCTGGAGAGGAACACAAAAGCAATAGTTAGAGGAGGGAGAGGAGAGAGAGAGAGCAAGAGAAGAGAGAGGGGGGAGAGAGATAGAGAGACAGAGAGAGAGAGGGGGAGAGAGAGAAAGAGAGCGAAGGCGAAAGAGAATCAGCGAGAGAGAGAGAGAGCGAAAGAGAGAGTCAGAGAGAGAGCCGATGTAATGTTTACTGTTAATTTGTACTGTTAATTTCACTTTTGTTTATTATCTATTTCACTTGCTTTGGCAATGTTAACATATGTTTCCCATGCCAATAAAGCCCTTAAATGGACTTGAATTGAAATTGAATTGAGAGAGAGAGCGAGAAAGAGAGATGGGGAGMGAGAGGGGAGTTAGGTGGAAGAGGGAGAAAGAGAAGTCTTGTAATGTACTGTACAGTCCTGTTCTGTGAAGGTTACAGACAGAGTACAGTATTGAGATGCTAATTTAAACAGTCAGGTCGCAGAGATATTTTTAGTCCACAGGCGTGTGTCAGAGAAAAGATGGAAGCCCAAAATAGACAGTAGTCCCTGCTTCCACAGACTTGGAATCAGCAGACAAAAAAGTTAGACTGTAAAGCTATTTTAACACATTAGAAAGATGTTTCTTAGAGGGGGAGACTTAAAATAACTCTACAACAACAAAAACATTGTTAGGGCAGTAGATACTGTAGCCTACATTTCACAGACAGACAACACAATGTGGGGAATGGTTCTTCATTCTTAATAATCTTAACATTCTCTCAGAGTCTGGAGAATGACTTGGTTGTTTCACACAAAGACAGAGAACAGAGATGTGGGGACCAGATAGGTTGTTTCACACAAAGACAGAGAACAGAGATGTGGGGACCAGATAGGTTGTTTCACACAAAGACAGAGAACAGAGATGTGGGGAACAGATAGGTTGTTTTACCCAAGCAGCGAGTCTCCTGTCCACTCCACAGTCCAGAGGGGAGACATTCTCTCACGGTAGAGCCCACCAGCATGAACCCTGCGTCACACATGAAGATGGCGGTCGCCCCGAAGGTCATCTGCGTACCAATCTTCTTCCCATTGGGCGGGCCAGGGAGGTCTCCACAGGAAATGACTGTGACGCAGACAATAACAGAGACATCATCTCCCAGCTCACAAACTAATGGCATAAACAAACATATGAGACATATTGTCTCAAACCACTCTCAGAGTTGAGTATAACAATGATTTGAATTCTTGGTTAATAAATAAGACACAGGCTGATCCCTTACAGTTCAAATGGTAATTCAATCGGAGCGATTTTTGCCAAGTTTGAATTGATCTGTCAACTGTTTCTGTGGTATTTGTAAGTGAAGGTGAGTCATATTATTTTGTTTTTGGGATCCTTGGAACAGGAGAGGAGATGAGGTAGGGGAGAGGAGAGAGGAGGTGCAGAGAGGAGAGGAGAGAGGAGGAGAGGAGGGAGGGGAGAGGAAGGAGGGGAGAGGAGGAGAAGGGAAGGGAAGGGAGGAGGGACAGGAGAGAAGAAGGGAGAGAAGAGAGGAAGAGTGGAGTGGAAGTAAAGGGTGGGAGAGGAGGTAAAGGGAGAGGAGAGGGAGGTAAGGGAGAGGAGAGAGGAGAGGAGGTAAAGGGAGAGGAAGAGTGGAGGTAAAGGGAGAGGCGGTAAAGGAATAGGTGGTAAGGGAGAGGAAAGGAGGTAAAGGGAGAGGAGAAGTGGTAAAGGGAGAGGAGAGGAGGTAAAGGGAGAGGAGAGGAGGTAAAGGGAGAGGAGGTAAATGAAGAGGAGAGTTGGTAAAAGGGAGAGGAGAGAGGAGAGGAGGTAAATGGAGCGGAAAAGTGGTAAAGGGAGAGAGAGTTTGGTAACGGGAGAGGAGGTAAGGGAGAGGAGAGAGGTAAAGGGAGAGAGAGAGGTGATAAAGGGAGAGGAGAGGAGGTAAAGGAAGAGGAGAGGTGGTAAAGGGAGAGGGGAGGTGGTAAAGGGAGAGGATAAGTGTAAAGGGAGAGGAGGTAAAGGGAGAGGAGAAGTGGTAAAGGGAGAGGCGAGAGGTAAAGGGAGAGGAGAGGAGGTAAAGGGATAGGAGGTAAAGGGCGAGGAGAGGAAGGTAGGAAGAGGAGAAGTGGTTAAGGGAGAGGAGAGGAGGAGATTAAAGGAGAGGAGAGGAGGTAAAGGGAAAGGAGAGGTAAAGGGAGAGGAGAGGAGGTAAGGAAGAGGAGAAGTGGTAAAGGAGAGGAGAGGGTAAAGGGAAAGGAGAGGAGGTCAAGGGAGAGGAGAGGAGGTAAAGGAAGAGGAAAAGTGGTAAGGGAGAGGAGAAGTGGTAAAGGGAGAGGAGAGGTGGTAAAGGAGAGGAGAGAGGAGATGGAGGTAAAGGGAGAGGAGAGAGGTAAAGGGAGGGAGAGGAGGTAAAGGGAGAGGAGAGGAGGTAAAGGGAGAGGAGAGGAGTAAAGGGATAGGAGGTAAAGGGAGAGGAGAAGTGGTTAAGGCGAGAGGAGAGGTGGTAAAGGGGAGAGAGAGGTGGTAAAGGGAGAGAAGGAGGTAAAGGGAGAGGAGAGAGTGGTCAAGGAAGGAGGAGAAGGAGGTAAAGGAAGAGGAGAAGTGGTAAAGGGAGAGGAGAAGTGGTGGAAGAGGAGAGGAGGTAAAGGGAGAGGAGAAGTGGTAAAGGGAGAGGAGAGAGGAGAGGAGGTAAAGGGAGAGGAGAGAGGAGAGGAGGTAAAGGGAGAGGAGAGGAAGTAAAGGGAGGTTGGAGGTGGCCTGGGGATTCTGTTTGTTTATTTTCTGTTTTGGGAAAATTGAAACCATAAAAATCTATGTGGTCAAGTCTAGTGCATTCACTATCCTCCCACATCCACATCCACATCCACATCCAAGCACACCTGCTCCTGATACTACTTTTAATGAACATCTCAAAGACGTCTATCTCACCTATATATCTCATTATTGAATATTTGGGGTCAAAATATCACATATCGATCTTAGGATTCTGCCCAAGGTTGGACAGACATTCAACACTCCCTAGGGCAGACTGTAGCAAAATGTAGCAAACCTAACACAACATGCTTCATGTGTAAAGTCCCATTTGCTAAGTCAAATTGCTATTCTTTACAAAGTCGTGCGATACGCCTTAGGCACTAGGATAAACACAACCTAAACACAACTAAACACAACCTAAACACAACATGCTTCTGACACGGAGATGGTGTAAAAAGTCCCAGGTAAAAATATAAATAAATGTCCGCCCTTAACTCACTCTGACAGTGAGGCCTTTCATTCCTCCAACTCCACACGCCGTTGGCCGTGCACTGGATGTGGGCGGGGCCTAGACGGTAGTAGCCCGGGTCACAGTTGAAGATAATCTTGGTCCTGTACTCATAGTGGGAGCCGTTCACGATCCTCCACCTCCCGTGTTCCAGAGAGAAGGAGCCGATGCTTGGACACACCACCACTGTCACACAGAAACACACACAGACGCAGGTTCACAGGCACAGTCACACATGCGTGCACACACAGCAGGCATTATTATCCAGAGCGACTTACTGTCAGAAGATAATTGGCATAACYTCAGATTTCTTCCCACACAGTTCTCCATTACTATTGTATTATTTTCTGTGTTAACTGTTGACCTCCATTTGCGCTGCTTTGTGAGGCAGCCAGGCATTTTAAACAGCCATCTTAAGGGGAAATAACTTCATGTTTTGGCAAAATACAGACTAATAAATAAGTGAGGGATTGCCTTCGAGGGGGGAACTTATTTTAATGGGGAAGTAAATGACCTCATGGGAGCTGTGAGGTGAACGCACAAACACACACACACACTCTCACACACTGACACACACAATTACAGTTATACTCTCTGCCCCTGCTTCACCTGTGACCAGCTGCTGGACTAACCTCCTAGCCTAACGTTAGCTACCTGGGCAGCGCGCACAAATGCCCTCAAACACCCCCCCACTAGCTTCCTAGCCTAACGTTAGCTACCTGAACAACGAGGGATCTTGTTGTGGTTGCTCCAGGTGCCATCCGGCTGGCAGACGGCGCTGGTCAGCTCTTTGGAAGACAGGCGGTAGCCGTCATTGCAGAAGTAGGTCACGCGCGTGCCCACCGAGTAGTCTACCGTCAGCACTCCTCCGTTCAACGGCGCCTTGGGCACCCCGCAGGACACCGCTGCCATGGGGTAGATCAGGGGAGAGGTGGGAAGACCAGGGGAGAGGAGGAGGGGAGAGGAGGATGGGAGACCAGGGGAGAGGAGGAGAGA
>NC_036870.1:29414701-29416377 GCF_002910315.2 Salvelinus sp. IW2-2015
AGGAGAGGAGACCAGGGGAGGAAAGGAGAGGAGACCAGGGGAGGAGGAGGATACAGGAGGAGAGGAAGAGAGGAGAGTCAGCACTTATTCTGCTCAAAGGAATTACACTCAGGGTTATTTATCAAAGGAATTTTACTCGGGGTTATTGCACTATTCACACCACGCCCTCAAATCAGTCTCACACACAGAGAAACTCACACATACAGAGCACTCAAATAACACACAGTCTCTCACACACACCAACAGTACACAACTCACACAAGGAGACCAAACACAAACCGTTTCAACACAAAGGCCTGCTGACTACATTGGTCAGAAATAAAGTAACACTACTCACCCAAAGACCCACTGACTATACCACTATTGACAGACTGTCAGTACAGTGAGGAACATTGATTCTGCTTCCACATATTCTTACAACATAGAGACCATATAATAAAACTGATTCTCTTCCTGTTCATTCATCTTCTAACATAGAGACCATATAATAAAACTGATTCTCTTCCTGTTCATTCATCTTCTAACACAGAGACCATATAATGAAACTGATTCTCTTCCTGTTCATTCATCTTCTAACACAGAGACCATATAATGATACTGATTCTCTTACTGTTCATTTGTCTTCTAACACAGAGACCATATAATGATACTGATTCTCTTCCTGTTCATTCATCTTCTAACACAGAGACCATATAATGATACTGATTATCTTCCTGTTCATTCGTCTTCTAACACAGAGACCATATAATGATACTGATTATCWTCCGGTTCATTCGTCTTCTAACACACAGACAGCATTGAGAGAACTTCCACACATTAACACGCTGCCCACTCAACCCACACTGACTATCTACTGACAAAGTAGTGCCCACTCAATCTTTACACAGTGACAAAGGATCACCTGATATGAACTGATTTACAGAGACACAGAAAAACATTTTTGACAGAGATAAAGAAACCAAAACCAACACACAGACAAGGTTGAAAGGAAAATAACTTTGTCACAGTCCCCTTTCAAGCAGAGGTGGAAGTGTAGGAGTTATTTTAGTTTTTCCGCCGTGTAGATTTTTTTGGGGGCGGGGACCTTCTTCCAAACACACAAACAAACCAGAAATTGTGTCTGTAGACACTGAGCGTACAAAACATTAGGAACACCTCTATGTCACTCAGCGTATGTCGGAAGTCATTCTGAATAAGGTGGATGGCATCATTTCTTCCTGCTATAACAATAGGTATATTGTTGTGGGAAAAGCTAGAAAAGTGAATTATAATTAAGTAATTGAGTAAGCAAAAACAAAACAGAGGAGCTCTGAGGAGATTTGATTAACCCCCTTAATGCCCTGTGTTGGTATTGTGACTTTGCCGGAATTGTATGTGTGTGTATGTAATAGTCGTGTGTTGTGTTGTGTGTGTGTGGTGATACCTGCCAGTCAGTTGTGTGTGTGTTGGTGTGTGTTGGATCTGTTTGTGGATTGTGTTTAGGGTGTGTATGTGGGTGTGTTGTGTTGGTGTAGTGTGCAATCAGTGCTGTGTGTTGTGTTGTGTGTGTGGGTGTGTGTGATAAATGCCCGTGTGTGTGTGCGGTGGTGTGTGTGTATTGGCGTGCTCCATCATACCACGTCTCTCTCACCACCTTACTAGCCTATTTTGGACTGCATGCTGTGCGTCTATGTTTC
>NC_036870.1:29416402-29419344 GCF_002910315.2 Salvelinus sp. IW2-2015
GCGTGTGTATGCGTGTGTGTGTGTGATGTGTGTGTGTGTGTGTGTGTGTGTGTGTCCCTCCAGCCCTGTACTGCGCACCCCTGACTTCGCCCTGCAGGGTCCATCAGCAGGCCAGGACTGAGGTCACCTCAAACGGCTTGGTCCGCTGGGCCTGTGACCGGGGATTACCGCCTCATGGGAACAGTACGGCCGTGTGCAGGAGGAAGAAGAAAAATATAATGGGAAAAAAGCCTAAGCAAAAACGTGAAACTATCAGTTTCTTTCTGCCAATATACTCTCTGGGAATGTCACAAGAATTCAGTCATTTTTTTACATAAGGTTCAGATACCCCCATAGCTTAACAGAAATGATTAGACCCATCCTTAATATTTTCTCTCTCTTCCTCAAATCAGAATATGATTAGACCCATCCTTATATTTCCTCTCGTCTTTTCTCTCCAATCAGAAATGATTTAGACCCATCCTTATATTTCCTCTTCTTTCTCTCCAATCAGAATTTATTAGGACCCATCCTTATATGTTCCTCCTCTCTTCTCTCCAACAGAATTATGATTAGACCATCCTTATACTTCTCTTCTTCTCTCCTCAGATATGATTAGACCCATCCTCTATATTTCTCTCTCTTTCTCTCAATCAGTGGAATATGATTAGACCCATCCTTATATTTCCTCTCTCTTCTCCAATCAGGATATGATTAGAACCTCCTTATATTGCCTCTCTCTTTCTTCTCCATCAGAATATGATGATTAGACCCATCCTTATATTTCCTCTCTCTTTCTCTCCAATCAGAATATGATTAGACCCATCCTTATATTTCCTCTCTCTTTCTCTCCAATCAGTTTGGAATACTATTGAGKCTGCGTCTCAATTGGCTCCCTATTCCCCTGCCTTCGTAGTGCGTTACCGATACGGCTCTGCTCAAAAGTAGTGCACATTAGGTATTTTATCAGGATCCCCATTCGCTGTTGCAAAAGCAGCAGCTACTCTTCCTGGGGTCCACACAGAACATGAAACATAATACAGAATGACATAATACAGAACATTACTAGACAAGAACAGCTCAAGGACAGAACTACATACATTTAAATGTGAAGTGTTACTGCACTATTCAGGGGATAACGGTTCGATCACACCGACAGCGTCATTACATTTTAGGTACACCAGAATGACATTCATTTCCAATGAAACCCTGTGATTACCTTGCAGCGTTGCGTTGCAGAGGCAGTTACAGTGCGTTCTGTGTGGTGCATACTTAGGATTCATCAAACGTACGCGTCTAACTGTGTGCGTAGACGTCTTGACAGAAATGGTAGCAGAAGGTGAATGTTGAACTGTTGTTGCACACATATCCAGATGATGCTGCCGTACTATTTTTCACACGGACACTGTCGGTGTGATCGAAGCGTAAGGTGCCGCTCAGAACGCACCCGGAGGTTAGTATCTCTCTGTTCGGATATACATCCACTATTGGTATTTGAACTTGTTGTCAGTGTAAAAACATGGTCAGGATCTAGATATAATCATCAAGACCATATGGTCTCCTCATATTATGAGGACAGCATCAATATAAAAAAAAATGTCCTGCTGAGATTGAGTTTTTCCCCAATGTGGACACTAAGACCATCAGCCCAATTCTGATATTTTTGTCCACTATTTGGTCTTTTGACCAATCACATACCATATTTTCACATCGGTCTTTTTCAGWGCTGATTTGATTGGTCAAAAGAYCAATTAATGAAATCAAATCTGAATTGGGCTGCCTGTGTAAACACAGCCACGTAAGTCATATTATGGGTGTCACTCCATGTTAGTGTCCCTCGAGCCTCTGGCACCTGACAGTAAGGTGGCATCAAATCACATTAAATCACAGGAGCTTTAGACAAAACTATTTAGTTTTTTTTACAGGAAAAGAGGGGACATTTATTTATATTCTGGCTCTCACATTTCATGTATAAAAAACTAACTAGAGCTAGATACGTGTTGAGAGGCTACAATGGAAATGGATCTCTTATATGTGACACACTAGTACATACAACAGGATGAGAATTATATTCCTGGAAAAATATAGTCAAATTGTAGTAGTATCGAGTAATTCAACTCATGAGTCGTGACTTCTGATCAGGACTAAAATAGGACAGCTTTTTAATATAGGCAGCTTTATTCGTATTTGGTTCCTGATCCTGGCCAATACTGCTGGTGGTACTGCAGCATATCATAGTGATCTAAAGCATTTCAACCACATGCGGCTGACTCTTAATAATTCACTGGTTTAACTGTAAAACATCTGTCCACAATAGATAGACAGTTAAGAACTAGCCTTGCCTCCTTCCCCCTTGCACTAACGCTCTGATCTCACCTTGGCAAGCCGGAACGGGGGAGTCCCAGGCGAAGTATCCGTAGGGGTTCCTCCTGCACATGGCCGTACTGTTCCCTATGAGGCGGTATCCCCGGTCACAGGCCCAGCGGACCAGGCTGTTGAGGTGACCACCCGTCTGGCTACTGATGGACCCCTGTAGGGGCGAGTCTGGGGTGCTGCAGTACAGGGCTGGAGGGACACACACACACACACACACACACACACACACACACACACACCCACACACACCACCAAACACACCACAACACCACACACACACACACACCACACACACAACACACACACACACACACACACACACAACACACACCACACACACACACACACCACTACACACACACACACACACACCACACACACACACACACACCACACACCACACACACACACCACACACACACACACACTGATCAGCAACCTGGCAGTTATAACCAGAAGCCTTTTACTGAAATTAAGACTCCGACCTTAGTACTACTGGTATTAACTTGCTTAACACACAACAGAGGCATCTTATATATATTTTAACTACAATGTCCCCACACATAGTATATCAGCTACATGCATTT
>NC_036870.1:29421869-29437349 GCF_002910315.2 Salvelinus sp. IW2-2015
GACATTTGAAATGTGGCTATTCCTGTGAAACTTGGGAGTGTAATGTTTACTGTTCATTTTTGATAGATTCCACTTTTGTTTATTATCTATTTCACTTGCTTTGACAATGTAAACATATGTTTCCCATGCCAATAAAGCCCATTGAATTGAGAGAGAGAGAGTGAGAGAAAGCGAGAGAGAGAGATGGAGAGGGATATATAAAGGGGGGGATAAAGAGGGGGAGGGAGAGATATCTCCTCCTGGAATATCCAAGGCCCGAGGTCATCTGCCTTTGGCCTAAAGAGCAGGAACCTGGACTTCACCTGGAAATACAGACATTGTCATCCTACAAGAAACATGGTTTAGAGGAGACGGACCTACTGGTTGCACTCTAGGTTACAGAGAGCTGGTAGTCCCATCCACCAAACTACCAGGTGTGAAACAGGGAAGGGACTCAGTTGGTATGCTAATTTGGTACAGAGCAGACCCAACTCACTCTATTAAATTAATCAAAACAGGAACATTTTACATCTGGCTAGAAATTAAAAAGGAAATGATCTTAAGAAGAAGAAAAATGTCCTCCTGTGTGCTACCTATATCCCCCCACTAGAATCCCCATACTTTAATGAAGACAGGTTCTCCATCCTGGAGGGGGAAATCAATCATTTCCAGGACCAGGGACATGTTGTCACACCCTGGCCTTAGTATTCTTTGTTTTCTTTATTATTTTAGTTAGGTCAGGGTGTGACATGGGGAATGTATGTGTTTTTGTAGTGTCTAAGGTGGTTGTATGGTTTAGGGGGTTAAATAGAGTAGATGGGTTTGTGTTTAGTATAGGTGTCTAGCTGTGTCTATGGTTGCCTGAATGGTTCTCAATCAGAGACAGATGTCATTAATTGTCTCTGATTGGGAGCCATATTTAAGGCAGCCATAGGCACTAGGTTTATGTGGGTAATTGTCTATGTTGAACGTGAGTAGCTTGTGTGTGCACTTTCGTTTATAGCTTCACGGTCGTTTGTTTGTTTTGTTAGTTTTGTTGTGAGAGTGTTTCGTTTCGTGTTACGTCTTCGTCTAAATAAAAGGAAGATGTATTTCTCACACGCTGCGCCTTGGTCTCCTCACTACGACGATCGTGACACATGTACTAGTCTGTGGCGACCTAAATGCCAGAACCAGACAAGAACCTGACACCCACAGGGGGACAWACACCTACTTGGAGGTGACAGCATTCCCTCCCCAATATGCCCCCCTAGGCACAACATAMCCAACAACTGCAGCACGCTGGGTATGTACATTGTCAATGGTAGGCTTCAAGGGGACTCCTATGGTAGGTACACCTATAGATCATCTCTTGGCAGTAGTACTGCATACTACTTTATCACTGACCTCAACCCAGAGTCTCTCAGAGTTCACAGTCAACTCACTGACACCCCTATCAGGTCACAGCAAAAATCAGTCTACTTGAACAGAGCAATACTCAATCATAAGGCATCAAAGCCAAAGGAACTGAAGAATATTAAGAAATGCTATAGATGGAAGGAAAGTAGTGTGGAAACTTACCAAAAAACAATTAGACAACTAATTCAATCCCTTTTAGACAACTTCCCAGACAAAATGTTCCACTGTAATAGTGAAGATGTAAACTTGGCAGTAGAAAATCTAAACAGTATATTTGACCTTTCAGCTTCCCTTTCAAATCTAAAAATGTCAAACAGAAAACTGAAGAAAATGAACAGTGACAAWTTTTTTTACGAAGAATGCAAAAACCTAAGAAAGAAATTAAGAAACCTGTCCAACCAAAAACATAGAGACCCRKAAAACCTGAGTCTACACCTTCACTATGGTGAATCACCAAAACAATACAGAAATACACTACGAAAAAGAAGGAACAGCACGTCAGAAATCTGCTCAATGTAATTGAAGAATCCAACCATTTCTGGGAAAATTGTAACACAGTAAACAAACACAAAGAGTTATCTATCCAAAATGGAGATGTATGGGAAAACCACTTGTCCAACCTTTTTGGCTCTATAACAAAGAACAAACAGCAAAAATAACCAGAACCCACTGGATTCTCCAATTACGTTGAATGAACTACAGGACAAAATAAAAACCCTCCAACCCAAAAAGGCTTGWGTTGTTGATGGTATCCTCAATGAAATGATAAAATATACAGACAATACATTCCAATTGGCTATACTTAAACTCTAACATCCTTAGCTCTGGCATCTTCCCCAATATTTGAAACTAAGGACAGATCACCCCAATCCACAAAGTGGATACAAATTTGACCCCAATAACTACCGTGGGATATGCGTCAACAGCAACCTTGGGAAAATCCTCTGCATTATCATTAACAGCAGACTTGTACATTTCCTCAGTGAAAACAATGTATTGAGCAAATGTCAAATTGGCTTTTTACCAAATTATCGTACGACAGACCACATATTCACCCTGCACACCCTGATTGACAAACAAACCAACAAACCAAAACAAAGGCAAAGTCTTCTCATGCTTTGTTGATTTCAAAAAAGCCTTCAACTCAATTTGGCATGATGGTCTGCTATATAAATTGATGGAAAGTGGTCTTGGGGGAATACATTCGACATTATAAAATCCATGTACACAAACAAGTCTACGGTTAAAATTGGCAAAAAACACACATTTCTTTCCACAGGGCCGTGTGAATTGGCGAGGGCACAAGAACAGTCTGCAACACCCGGCCTCAGCCTTCTAGAATCTGAAGTCCAATGTCTATTGTTTGCTGATGATCTGGTGCTTCTGTCACCAAACAAGGAGGGTCTACAGCAGCTAGATCTTCTGCACAGATTCTGTCAGACCTGAACCCTGACAGTAAATCTCAGTAAGACCAAAATAATGGTGTTCCAAAAAAGGTCCAGTCGCCAGGACCACAAATTCCATCTAGACACCGTTGTCCTAGAGCACACAACAAACTATACATAACTTGGCCTAAACATCAGCTGTAACGATGTGCGCTGAGAGTCGGGAAGCAAGTTCAGGGAGTGAGTGTTTTAATAAAATAAACAGAACAAAATACAGAACATGAAACACTAACAGCACACAGACATGAAACAGAGACAATGACGCCTGGGGAAGGAACCAAAGGGAGTGACATATATAGGAAAGGTAATCAGGGAAGTGATGGAGGTGATGGAGGTGCGCGTAATGATGGTGACAGGTGTGCGCCATAACGAGCAGCCTGGTGACCTAGGGGCCGGAGAGGGAGCACACGTGACATCAGCGGCACAGGTAACTTCCACAAAGCTGTGAAAGATCTGAGAGACAAGGTAAGAAAGGCATTCTATGCCATCAAAAGGAACATAAAATCCGACATACCAATTAAGATCTGGCTAAAAATACTGGAATCAGTTAAAGAACCCACTGCCCTTTATGGTTGTGATGTCTGGGGTCCTCTCACCAACCAAGAATTCACAAAATGGGACAAACACCAAATTGAGACTCTACATGCAGAATTCTGTTTTATGTGTACAACGTAAAAGAGCAAATAATGATGGCAGAGTGGAATTAGGCCGATACCCGCTAATGATTAAAATCCAGAAAAGAGACGTTAAATTCTACAACCACCAAAAAGGAAGCGATTCCCTAACCTTCCTTAACAAAGCCATCACCTACAGAGAGATGAACCTGGAGAAGAGTCTCCTAAGTAAGCTGGTTGTGGGGCTCTGTTCACAAACACAGACTCCACAGAGCCCCAGGACAGCAACACATTAAGACTCAACCAAATCATGAGAAAACAAAAAGATAATTACTTGACACATTGGAAAGATTGTACAAAACAACTGATAAAACTARAATGCTATTTGGCCCTAAACAGAGAGTATACAGTGGCAGAATACCTGACCCCGGTGACTGACCCAAACTTAAGGAAAGCTTTGACTATGCACGGACTCAGTGAGCATAGCCTTGCTATTGAGAAAGGCCGCCGTAGGCAGACTTGGCTCTCAAGACAAGACAGGCAATGTGCACACTGCCCACAAAATGAGGTGGAAACTGAGCTGYACTTCCTAACCTCCTGCCCAATGTATGACCATATTAGAGACACACATTTCCCTCAGATTACACAGATCCACAAAGAATAAAAAACAAAAACAAAAAAACTATATCTACTGGGTGAAATCCCAGTGTGCCATCACAGCAACAAGATTTGTGACCTGTTGCCACAAGAAAAGGTCAACCAGTGAAGAACAAACACCATTGTAAATACAACCCATATTTATGTTTATTTCATGTTTGTTTATCTACTTAAATTGCTTTGACAAGGTTAACATATATGTCCCATGCCAATAAAGCCCTTAAATTGAATTGAATTGAGAGAGAGAGAGACAGAGAGAGAGAGAGAGAGAGAGATACCATTGTAAATACTTCATTCTTTTGGAACTTGTGTGAGTGTAACATTTACCGTTCACTTTTTATTGTTTATTGCACTTTTTAAATCCATTTAAGTTGTTTTGGCAAAAGTAAACATATGTTTTCCATGCCAATAAAGCCCGTTGAATTGAGAGAGAGCAGACCAGATCAGACGAGAAGAGGCGAGGGAGCGACAAGAAGAAGAGAGAGGGAGCCGCACCAAGACATGACAGAGAGAAGAGGACCACAGACAGCACAGAGAGAGCAGTCACGCGCTGATGAGGAGAGGATGAAAGACCAGCAGGAGAGAGAGGGACAGACAGAGAGACGGAAGGAGAGCCATCGAAGGGAGTTAAGAGGGAGGGGGGCAGAGCAGAGCACGAGCAGAGACGAGACCGTAAGCGATCAGAGTCTAGCGTGAGCAGAGAGAGAGACGAGATCGAGCGAGAGCGAGGGAGGGCGAGCGAGAGATGAGGCCATGAGGATCGAGGGAGCAGGGCAACTAGAGAGCAGAAGAAGACGATGGAGAGAGAGATTGGCAGAGGGTTAGTTGGGTCGGTGAGGAGTCACGGATGAGAGAGGGAGGGGAGGGAAGATATCGAAGAGAGTAGGGAGGAGACAGAGAGCGCAGAGGAGTAGAGACATGGGAGCAGAGAGAGAGATGAGATGGCAAGGCGAGAGAGATGGAAGGGGAAGAGGAGAGAGGACGAGATGAGAGGACGCATGAGAACGTACAGGAGAGTGCAGAGAGAGAGAGAGAGGAGAGCAGAGAGGGAGGAGAGAGAGAGAGAGAGAGAGTAGAGGAGAGAGCGAGAGAGAGAAGAGAGGCGAGGGAGAGGAGAGAGGGAGGAGAGATGCTTGACTTTAGCTTGAGCGTCACAAACACTTCAAGCAGATTTACCCAACATCCTCATTGTACTTTAACAAGCGAGAGAATTATCCCCAGCAAATCTCCTGGCGCACATCTGAGTGCCAAACTGACTAGTTTCCCCAGCTGCATGACTCTCATGTTATGAGATACACGCAATTTCCGAGCATGGAGTCATTTTCACAATGGACGTTATTATTTCATTTGGAAAACAGTCTCAGAAGTAACTAGGTCTCTACAACCAAAACAAACACGATGAGCGAGAGATGTTTAAGCAACTCAAGAACAACTTCTCCTTTGAAACAAAATAAGCACAGGTGTTACACAGAGATCTATACTATTCATTGACGCTTCGCTAACACCACAAACAATTGATTGTGATTTCTAGTCTGTTTCTCTGATAGAAAGAGTGCCTGAAAGTATCAAATCACAATGTTATTTCTCACAGCTCCAAATACAACAGGTGTAGGACTCTACCATGAAATGATTACTGTGCCTTTAAAATAGCTTGGAAAATTCCAGAAATTATTCATGGCTTTAGAAGCTTCTGATAGGCTAATTACTTCATTTGAGTCCATTGGGTGTACCTGTGGATGTATTTTCAAGGCCAACCTTCAAACTTGACATCATCGGGAAATCTAAGAAAAAAGCCAAGCCTGGTTTCATCCCTTGAGCAACTTCCAAATGCCTGAAGGTCCACGTTCAATCTGTACAAACAATATAAGCAAGCAGATAAACCACCATGGGACCCACGCAGCCGTCATACCTCTTCAGGATGGGAGATCTTCTTAGATCGCAACGGATCTCTTAGAGATGAACGTACTTTGGTGCGAAAAGTGCAAACAATCCCAGACAAACAAGCAAGGACCTTGTGAAGATGCTGGAGGAAACAGGTACAAAGTATCTATATCCACAGTTAAACGAGTTCCGGTAATTGACATAACTTCTAAAGGCCGCTCAGCAAGGAAGAAGCCTTGACTATGGTTTGCAACTGCACACAGGGAAAGATCCTCACCTTTCGAGTACAGTGCCTTACCCTGGCGCCTGTTCCAGTCCCTATCTACCCTGGGCCTGTTCAGTCCTATCTCACCCTGGGCCTGTTCAGTCCTCTCATACCCTGGCCTGTTCATCCTACTTCACCCTGGCCTGTTCAGTCCTCATATACCTGGGCCTGTTCAGTCCTACTCTACTGGGACTCTCTCCAGTGTCGCTACTCTACCTGGGCCTGTTCAGTCTCACCTACCCTCTCTGGGCACTGTTCAGTCCACTCCCCTCTCACTCTGGCCTGTTCAGTCTCACCTACTCTGGCCTTTCAGTCCACCTACTCTGGGCCCAGTCTACTCTGGGCCATGCCTACTCTGGGCCTGTTCAGTCTACACACTGGCCTGTTCAGTCTCACCTACTCTGGGCCTGTTCAGTCCTACCTACTCTGGGCCTGTTCAGTCTCACCTACTCTGGGCCTGTTCAGTCTCACCTACTCTGGGCCCAGTTCTACTCTGGGCCTGTTTAGTCCTACCTGGCCTTAGTATAGTCCACAAACGCATATTTAGAGAATTGGGCCAACTTCTAGAATGTTGAATATCGTTCTAATTGTAGACATTCAGTTACATAGCATTACTAAAATATTCCCTATGTAATGTTAATGAGTCGCTAACATGTCGTGTCATGTAAATGCATCATAATGCAGAAACCTCAATGGCCTTTAAATGCATGGCTCTGGTATATAGCCTTGTTCCTCACAAGCTATAGTCCTAGTACTACAGTCTGCTGTGTCACTACTACTACTATAGCTTCTCACACTGTGTCACACATTGGTCCATTAGGGACAGGCTGGCTGTCACAGCTAACACATTGGTCCATTAGGGACAGGCTGGCTGTCACAGCTCTGACCAACTGCTCTGACCAACACTTGACCCCGTCTGTCCCTGGCCTGCCCGCCTGCTCTGCTCTAGCCAGTCAGCAAAGTGTGTAGTGTGGGGGAGACCCATCTCTGTGGTTGTTTAGGGTCCCCAGGCCCTGACTGTCATCTCCACTGACATCTGTAGCGGCACTAGGCCCATGGTTTTAACCAGTCAGAGAATGAGCGCATAGCTTAGAGCACAATCTATTTACTGTGCTGGTCTCTGTACCTCAACGGTCGTGCTGAAAATGTGGGCTGACCTCCCTGACAGTGTATTCACATGCATCAATACTCTGCACATTTTACATCTTTCAATACCCCATGGTAAGACAGACACACATTGATTATTAAAAAACAGTTTTTTTGGATCCTGGAGGCTGATTAATTGATATGTGGGACCACAACTGCCACAAAATACCATTGACGTATTAATCTCATAATTCCACTCTCCCGCAGCCCAGCCAGGAAATTCAGAAACCTCATCTCCGTCAGGAAAAAAGCATCCACACATTAGTTTTCCATGCTATTATTTGGTTTGCAACAGTTGGGGGCCTGGAGGCAAGGGAAATAATGGCTGTGAGTGGCCATCGGTGTGAGAGATCACTTAAGAGTTATTGGCAGCCCCTAACATGGAGAACAGAAAGTGCTGGAGTGCCATTTTAGCTAGCAATGACATGAGTGGACGTCACGTTCTCCGCCAAAAAAGAGGCAAGCACTGGCTGTCATCAACCAGCCTCGGGACTCAGAACAGCACTTGTTGGGAGTTGTCACACGATAATTCCTGGGTTCTCAGACATTATTGCTTAATTATACAACGGGTGGGTCTAATCCTGGATGCTGATTGGTTAAAACTGCGTTCCAGCCGGTATCTACTCCACAAGTTACCATCGGCTAAGGCTATGACGTTGAAATGCCTACTCACAATTCCATCTGACTGCCCAATCCACTGTCTCATCAGTCCAGCCAGGCAATTTATAAACTTGATCTCCACTATAAAAACCATCTAGACATAATCTCCCGTTTCTTTTAGACTAGCATTTGATTTTCAACAGCGCAGATTTTATAAACCTGGCTGTCTATCTCCCCGACATTTGCAACATTGTTTCAATATCGATCTCCATCTGTCCCATAGTAATGAACGCGTCGGGATTCGGGATGAGACAGGCATGCTGGAAGCTTTTCTCAGCCAGTCGAAATCATGAATCAGCATCATTTGTATGGATTACTAAAATTGATGATAAATGGATGATAAATTACTCAAATGTAATAGATACAGTGTATTTGGAAAGTATTCAGACCCCTTGATTTTTTCCCACATTTTGCTATGTTACAGCTTTATTCTAAAATTGATTAAATTGAGTTTTTCCCTCATGAACCTACACACAATACACCATAATGAAAAAGCAAAAACAGGATTTTAGAAATGTTAGCAAATTTATAATTTTTTTTTTTTTTTTATACATAAGTATTCAGACCCTTACTTCATTACTTTGTTGAAGCACCTTGGCAGCGGATTACAGGCTTTCGAGTCTTGTGGTATGATGCTACAAAGGCTTGTGCACACCTGTATTGCGGGAGTTTCTCACCATTTGCTTCTCTGCAGATCCTCTCAACTCTGTCGAGAGGTTGGATGTGGAGCGCTCGCTGCAACAGCTATTTTCAGGGTCCTTCCAGAGATGTTCAATCGGTGGCTGGGCCACTCAAGGACATTCAGAGACTTGTCCCAAAGCCACTCCTGAATTGTCTTGGCTGTGTGCTTAGGGTCGTTGTCCTGTTGGAAGGTGAACCTTCGCCCCAGTCTGAGGTCCTGAGCGCGCTAGAGCAGGTTTTCATTAAGGATCAATCTGTACTTTGCTCCGTTCATCTTTCCCTCGATCCTGAGTAGTCTCCWAGTCCCAGCCATGCTGCCACCACCATGCTTCACCGTAGGGATGGTGCCAGGTTTTCTCCAGACGTGACACTTGGCATTCAGGCCAAATAGTTCCATCTTGGTTTAATCAGAACAGAGAATCTTGTTTCTCATGGTCTAAAAGTCCTTTATGTGTCTTTTGGCGGAGTGGCTTCCGCCTGGTTTCCGTCTGGCCACTCTACCATAAAGGCCTGATTTGTGGAGCRCTGCAGAGTTGTCCTTCTGGAAGGTTCTCCCATCTCCACAGAAGCACTGGAGCTCTGTCAGAGTGACCATCGGGTTCTTGGTCATCTCCCTGACCAAGGTCCTTCTCCCCCGCTTGCTCAGTTTGGCCGAGCGGCCAGCTCTAGGAAGAGTCTTGGTGGTTCCAAACTTCTTCCATATAAGAATGATGGAGGCCATTGTGTTCCTGGGGACCTTCAATGTTGCAGAAATGTGTTGGTACCCTTCCCCAGATCTGTGCCTCGATACAATCCTGTCCCAGAACTCTACGGACAATTCCTTCGCCCTCATGGTGGGACCTTATATAGACAAGTGTGTGCTTTTCCAAATCATGTTTAATCATTTGAATTTACCACAGGTGGACTCCAATCAAGTCGTAGAAACATCAAGGATGATCAATGGAAACAAGATGCACCTGAGATAAAGTTTGAGGCTTATAGCAATGGGTCTGAATATTTATGTTAATACAGGTATTTCTGTTTTTTATTTGCAATAAATTAGCAAAAAATTTAAAATATATATTTTCACTTTGTCATTATGGGGTAGTGTGTGTAGATTGATGAGGAACACAATTTTATTTTATCCAGTTTAGAAAAAGGCTGTAACTTAACAAAATGTGGAAAAAGTCAAGGGGTCTGAATATTTTCCGAATACACCGTATATACAAAGAAATGTCAAGAGAAAAACACAACATTCAGTTTGCTGTCATTCCTGCTTCAGTTTGAAGTGATTGTATTAGCTGTGTAGTTGGCTAGTTCCTCTGAACAGTGTCCTGGCGAGGGAGTAAATGTTCTATGCCAGGAGAAATTGCACATCATCAGCTCATTGTTATGGATGTATCCCCCTAAAATCACTAGAAAACAGCTTAAACGCAAATGCACCTACTTTGCTGTTATTCTGGCTGCACAGTTTGACGTGACTGTGTTAGCCGAAGTTGGCTAGCTAGCAAGCAAGGGATAAGAATGTTGCCAGCCATCATGACAACAGAACAAACAAATATTTGTTTTGTAAATACATGTTAGTATATTTGTTTACGACACACAGAGTTTATTTAGTTTACAAAAACACTTAACGACTGGGTCGCGTCTCTGGCAACTGAACTAATAGAACGAACGACCGGGACTTATCTCGTGGAAGGATGAAATAGTATGAATACATTAATCAAAATAACATTTTTAATGACAATATGTCAATCATTATTTGTATATGTTGGCAACCGACTGTATAAAAAGTATAATTCCCTCGAAGCTGGTGTTTGAAGGATATATTGGCATWATCACTTAGCATTACCACTTAACTAATATTGAGCACAATCACAATATTCCACATGCAAGTTTTTAGAGTAGCTACAAAACATGCTGTAGCCACGTTGTTGTTATTCTTCCACTCTCTCACACACACACACACACACACACACGCACACGCACACGCACACGCACACGCACACGCACACAGCGCACCCACCCTCTGGATTTCTCACTCTCAAAAGACGTAAACGTGCAAGTGAAAAGGAGTGATTTAAATGGATACATACTTTGATACTCACCAACATAGCGGATACGGAAGCCCTTCTTTGTTAGTTCCGTGGTCAGAAGACCATCGCAGTGTGAGCTTGGTGGCCGGTCGTAGTGATGTTGAAGGGCGCGGAGACGTCACCGCTGAAGGTGGCCAGAGTCTGGCTGTTAGTACTTGGGCCTGTAAGAAGGAGGGGGGTGAGCGAGGTAGGGAGGGGGAGAGAGGAAGGAAGGGAAGGAAGGGAAGGGGAAGGGAAGGGAAGGGAAGGAAGGAAGGGAAGAAGGGAAGGGAAGGGAAGGGAGGAAGAGAGGATGCCAACAATAAGTCAGATTGTGGAAGAATGTATTTGTGGTGTAAATCATCCAACTACAGGGCTAACAGCTACATCAATGACCCAGAACGAAGAGGGGCTGCTGACCACTGTTTGTCACAAAGGCGTTTTAGACATTTCAGCATTCATCTAAATCTGTTCAGTGGTATTGTGGTTGCTTCACATTGTAATGATGTTGCATTCATCAAAAGTGTGGTCATATAACGTTTTGTAGGCCTTGCATTCAATACCAAAAACTTCCAGCCTTTTAATGCCCAATTTCGGAAGATTACATTTACAATGCCACTGCAGCCCAAGAAGACAGTTTCAAAACAATACAAATCTGAGCCAAAAGCAGACGTGTTTTAAAAACATGACAGTTTGTGATGCTAGCCTGGTCCCATATATGTTTCCACTGTCATGAGTTGGCAAGATAGCACAAACAGTTGTGGCACCAGGCTAGTGTAACGCTACTWTAGCTACCATCAAAGACTTCTAGGATGTCGAACTCCCTCTCGGTCTGGAAGGTCTCGAAGTACAGGGTGATGTTGTAGCCCTTCTCTACATTGATGGTCCAGATACACATCTGCAGGTTGGGGTAGCTGTCAGGGTAGCCTGGACTCAGGATTACTCCAGTGGAGTCAAACCTCACATCATGGGCCGGGCATTGCACTGGATGGGCACATAACAGGAGACCAAATGGATGCTAGGGGTACCTGTAATTTATTCAGTGGTCCCCCAGACCCCCAGATGACCCATGGGATGCCGGAGAGAAATATGGCACCATAATATATTAATGACAACAGCTGTTTAGTCCACTAAACACAGTGAGAGGGACGACACAGAAACAGAACTGGAATAGAAAACTGGAATCACAAGGGGCTGTGACAGAGGTGGGCGGAACGCATCACAACAGCATACCTAATGACTAAACCGTTTTAATTACAGCTGCCACAAACAAAACACACACATKCGCAAGCATGCAGGCACGCACTCGCGCACACATACGCAAAACGAATGAACGCAGGCACACACGCATACACACACGCACACCTTGACATGTGGGAGGAGGACCATCCATCTGAAGTCTCTCCCCCAGTCTGCATGTCAGGATCTCACTCCCCACCAGGGTGAAGCCAGGATGACAGCGGTACCAGATGATGTCCCCTGTCAGGAGAGAAGGTATAGAGAAGAGAGGGAGAGAGAGAGAGAGAGAGAGAGATCAGTGTGAGGGAGGGAGGGAGGAGAGTAGGAAGAGAGTGTAAGAGAGAAGAAAGAGAGAGAGAGAGAGACAGACAGACAGACAGACAGACAGACAGACAGACAGACAGACAGACAGACAGACAGACAGACAGACAGACAGACAGACAGACAGACAGACAGACAGACAGACAGACAGACAGACAGACAGACAGACAGACAGACAGACAAGAGTCATAGTAGTGAGACAGAAAGAGAGACCAGACAAACACAGAGAGAGAGAGAGAGAGAGAAGTCAGTGTGAGGGGAGGGAGGTAGAGTGAGGAAGAGAGTGTAAGAGAAGAGAGAGAGAAAGAGAAGAGAGAGAAGAGAGAAGAGAGAGAGAGACAGTCATAGTAGTGAGACAGAAAGAGAGACAAACACACAGAGAGAGAGAGAGAGAGAGAGAAGAGAGAGACAGACAGACTTTGATGAAGCTGTTGTCTAATTAAGAAGGACAGCAAACCTGTGCTGCATTAATAGAGACAGATGCCTGAGACGGATGGGGTGACATTCTTTGACATCCAAGGTTGAACACTGTTAATGAGTTGAGTTCTAGCCTGGGTAGGAAACACTGTTAATGAGTGAGTTCTAGCCTGGTAGGAAAACACTGTTAATGAGTGAGTTCTAGCCTGGGTAGGAAACACTGTTAATGAGTGAGTTCTAGCTGGGGAGGAAACACTGTTAATGAGTGAGTTCTAGCCTGGGTAGGAAACACTGTTAATGAGTGAGTTCTAGCCTGCGTAGGAAACACTGTTAATGAGTGAGTTCTAGAGCCTGGGTAGGAAACACTGTTAATGAGTGAGTTCTAGCCTGGTAGGAAACACTGTTAATGAGTGAGTTCTAGCCTGGTAGGAAACCACTGTTAATGAGTGAGTTCTAGCCTGGGTAGGAAACACTGTTAATGAGTGAGTTCTAGCCTGGTAGGAAACACTGTTAAGAGTGAGTTCTAGCCTGGGTAGGAAACACTGTTAATGACGTGAGTTCTAGCCTGGTAGGAACACTGTTAATGAGTGAGTTCTAGCCTGGGTAGGAAACACTGTTAATGAGTGAAGTTCTAGCCTGGGTAGGAAACACTGTTAATGAGTGAGTTCTAGCCTGGGTAGGAAACACTGTTAATGAGTGAGTTCTAGCCTGGGTAGGAAACACTGTTAATGAGTGAGTTCTAGCCTGGGTAGGAAACACTGTTAATGAGTGAGTCTAGCCTGGTAGGAAACACTGTTAATGAGTGAGTTCTAGCCTGCTGAACGTACGAGGTAAACACTGTTAATGAGTGAGTCTAGCCTTCCTATGGAGACGACTTTAATGAGTGATTCTGAGCTACTGGGAAAATCACTAGTTAATACGAGTGAGTTCTACACTGCCTGTAGGCCAATACACAAACTGTTAATTGAGTGAGTTCTAGCCTGGGTAGGAAACACTGTTAATGAGTGAGTCTAGCCCTGGGTAGGACTATGTATGTAGACTTCTCTGCTAGACTTATAACCACAATACACCACTACCGTGCAAAACAAATACCATTAGTCGCTCCCTTTACAATGTGAAGTATTGCAGTGGCGAGTACTAATGAGCGACGTCTGCCAGATCCTTCCTATTGAGACACAAGCATAACCAGAACCACTAAACTACCGGTTGTATAACGATATCAGGCAATTTAAAGTGATTTGTTAAAAGTATGCTCTTTGTTCATTTGCCATCATTCACCAAACTTAACGAATCCGTCTGTCTCCCGATCACACACCACTTCACCCAACTCTATCCCATCAAGCATCTACTGTGAACCATCTGTCCTGTTTAGAAACCATCTGCATGTCTTCAACCAATAGCCGCCAGATTCTTGGTGAACTCCTCACCAAATCTGACCTTCAAACACCTACGTCTCTAACATATCTCGATCCAATATTAGCGAGATGATGTCTTCAACCAATACCGACGTCGTTCAGTAGCTCACCTGTAAGGCCAATGTCACAACTACTGTAGCAGACTCTCTTCTAACACCAATTAACAAGTGAGCGGCCAATTTATCTCCAGATGATTCCTGTGTGATCCTTCAGACTAACCCAACACCACTCTCAACAGTGAATGCCCAATATATAGGAGCCATGTTACAGATGATGTCTTCAACCATACCAGGTAGCGATTCGTGTCCATTGCTTCCAGTAGAACTACAGTCACTCAACTAGCTTACAGCAACTGAGCCCCAAATAGTTACAATATGTCTATGTGCAACCAGTAGCGAATGGCCCATGTTACAGATATGATACCGTGACGTCTCTGTCAGATCTCACTACAGCCAATGCGGCCATGTTAACACAACACCACACTCTTTTCAACAGCATGAATTCCCTATACAAACCAAAAAAAGTAGCAGTGGGCCATGTAAACAATGATGTCATACATACACAAAATAGACAATGCGGCCATGTATCGAGGAAGGTGGATGTCTTCACCATAGTAGCGCGAAATGCGTGCCCATTGTTGATCCAGTCACTCTTAGTGATAGACGAGATCAAACATCCTGTCTGTCACCACACAGAAACTTACTATTCACATAAAGAGCTGTTAGGTAATAACACAGCACAGTAAGGCAGTGAGCTTGTCGGCGCGCCCATCATCGATTAACCCGACAACTACATATGCTAGAATCTCTACATTCCTCAAGTCTCTAACATAGATCGGTGTAATAGAGTAGCCGACCGCATCTCTGTCAAACACCCCCCGTTGACACACACACACCAACTACACATATCACATAAACAACAGATCTAGTTGCGGTACTCAACATCACCTAGTTATACACACCACGTACTGTCATGCTAGCTACGTTAGTGCCGCTAACCCCACCGATATATAACATCCAAAGGACACCGAGCTCTCTCAACGGAGCTATACGCCTCATAAAGAGAGTTATATCGACGTATATCCATGTCCTGAGGACGTCACGAGATAATGTGGAAACTGGCCCACTAGGAAATTACCCGACGTCTGTGTCGGCAACAACACACGTGCAACCGTCTCGACATACCTTCTCTAAGTACATCGTTTTACATTTCTCATTTAGTTTTATCGTTTGGATGGTGGATGGTTGAATCCAGCCCTATAAAACATTTGTTGTTGTTGTTGTTTAAGCCCTATGCCATCTCTCTCTT
>NC_036870.1:29439901-29449610 GCF_002910315.2 Salvelinus sp. IW2-2015
TCATTTGAATTTACCACAGGTGGACTCCATCAAGTCGTAGAAACATCAAGGATGATCAATGGAAACAAGATGCACCTTGAGATAAAGTTTGAGGCTTATAGCAATGGGTCTGAATATTTATGTTAATACAGTATTTCTGTTTTTTATTTGCAAATAAATTGCAAAAAATTTAAATATATATTTTTACTTTGTCATTATGGGGTAGTGTGTGTAGATTGATGAGGACACACAAATGTATTTTATCCAGTTTAGAAAAAGGCTGTAACTTAACAAAATGTGGAAAAAGTCAAGGGGTCTTGAATATTTCCGAATACACCGTATATACAAAGAAATGTCAAAGAAAAACACAAACATTCAGTTTTGCTGTCATTCCTGCTTCAGTTTTGAAGTGATTGTATTAGCTGTGTAGTTGGCTAGTTCCTCTGAACAGTGTCCTGCGCGAGAGTAAATGGTTCTATGCCAGAGAAATTGCACATCATCAGCTCATTGTTATGGATGTATCCCCCAAAATCACTAGAAAACAGCTTAAACGCAAAGCACCTACTTTGCTGTTTATTCTGGCCTGCACAGTTTGACGTGACTGTGTTAGCCGAAGTTGGCTAGCTAGCAAGCAAGGGGATAAGAATGTTGCCAGCCATCATGACAACAGAACAAACAAATATTTGTTTTGTAAATACATGTTAGTTATATTTGTTTACGACACACAGAGTTGTATTATTTACAAAAAACACTTAACACTGGGTCGCGTCTCTGCGGCAAACTGAACTAATAGAACAATACGACCGGGACTTATCTCGTGGAAGGATGAAATAGTATGAATACATTAATCAAAATAACATTTTTAATGACAATATGTCATCATTATTTGTATATGTTGGCAACCGAAACCTGTTATAAAAAAAAATCATAATTCCCTCAAGCTGGTGTTTGAAGGATATATTGGCATATCACTTTAGCATTACCACTTAACTAATATTGAGCCACAATCACAATATTCCACATGCAAGTTTTTAGAGTAGCTACAAAAACATGCTGTAGCCACGTTGTTGTTATTCTTCCACTCTCTCTCACACACACACACACACACACACACGCACACGCACACGCACACGCACACGCACACAGCGCACCCACCTCTGGCATTTCTCACTCTCAAAAGACGTAAACGTGCAAAGTTAAAAGGAGTGATTTAAATGGATACATACTTTGATACTCACCAACATAGCGGATACGGAAGCCCTTCTTGTTAGTTCCGTGGTCAGAAGACCATCGCAGTGTGAGCTGCGTGGCCGGTCGTAGTGATGTTGAAGGGCGCGGAGACGTCACCGCTGAAGGTGGCCAGAGTCTGGCTGTTAGTACTTGGGCTGTAGAGAGAGGGGGGGTGAGCGAGGTAGGGAGGGGAGAGAGGAAGGAAGGGAAGGGAAGGGAAGGGAAGGGAAGGGAAGGGAGGGAAGGAAGGGAAGGGAGGAAGGGAAGGGAAGGGAACGAAGGGAAGGAAGGGAAGGGAAGGGAGGAGGGAAGGAGGGAGGGAAGGGAAGGGAAGGGAGGATGCCAACAATAAGTCAGATTGTGGAAGAATGTATTTGTGGTGTAAATCATCCAACTACAGGGCTAACAGCTACATCAATGACCCAGAACGAAGAGGGGCTGCTGACCACTGTTTGTCACAAAGGCGTTTTAGACATTTCAGCATTCATCTAAATCTGTTCAGTGGTATTGTGGTTGCTTCACATTGTAATGATGTTGCATTCATCAAAAGTGTGGTCATATAACGTTTTTGTAGGCCTTGCATTCAATACCAAAAACTTCCAGCCTTTTAATGCCCAATTTCGGAAGATTACATTTACAATGCCACTGCAGCCCAAGAAGACAGTTTCAAAACAATACAAATCTGAGCCAAAAGCAGACGTGTTTTAAAAACATGACAGTTTGTGATGCTAGCCTGGTCCCAAATATGTTTCCACTGTCATGAGTTGGCAAGATAGCACAAACAGTTGTGGCACCAGGCTAGTGTAACGCTACTTTAGCTACCATCAAAGACTTCTAGGATGTCGAACTCCCTCTCGCGTCTGGAAGGTCTCGAGTACAGGTGATGTTGTACCCTTCTCTACATTGATGGTCCAGATACACATCTGCAGGTTGGGGTAGCTGTCAGGTAGCCTGGATCAGGATTACTCCAGTGGAGTCAAACCTCACATCATGGGCCGGGCATTGCACTGGATGGGCACATAACAGGAGACCAAATGGATGCTAGGGGTACCTGTAATTTATTCAGTGGTCCCCAGACCCCCAGATGACCCATGGGATGCCGGAGGAGAAATATGGCCACCATAATATATTAATGACAACAGCTGTTTAGTCCACTAAACACAGTGAGAGGGACGACACAGAAACAGAACTGGAATAGAAAACTGGAATCACAAGGGGCTGTGACAGAGGTGGGCGGAACGCATCACAACAGCATACCTAATGACTAAACCGTTTTAAATTACAGCTGCCACAAAAAAACACACACATCGCAAGCATGCAGGCACGCACTCGCGCACACATACGCAAAACGAATGAACGCAGGCACACACGCATACACCACACGCACACCTTGACATGTGGGAGGAGGACATCATTCTGAAGTCTCTCCCCCAGTCTGCATGTCAGGATCTCACTCCCCACCAGGGTGAAGCCAGGATGACAGCGGTACCAGATGATGTCCCTGTCAGGAGAGAAGGTATAAGAAGAAGGAGGAGAGAGGAGAGAGAGAGAGAGTCAGTGTTGAGGAGGGAAGGGAGGAGAGTGAGGGAAGAGAGTGTAAGAGAGAGAGAGAGAGAGAAGAAGAGAGAGGAGAGAGAGAGAGAAAGAGAGAGAGAGAGAGAGAGACAGGAGTCATAGTAGTGAGACAGAAAGAGAGACAGACAAACACAGAGAGAGAGAGAGAGAGAGAGAGAGACAGACAGACTTTGATGAAGCTGTTGTCTAATTAAGAAGACAGCAAACCTGTGCTGCATTAATAGAGACAGATGCCTGAGACGGATTGGGGTGACATTCTTTGACATCCAAGGTTGAACATGTTAATGAGTGAGTTCTAGCCTGGGTAGGAAACTTTGAGACTTTCATAACAGTTACTGGGCAAAAACAATCCATGGTCACTGACGTGTGAGTATTGCAGTGTACTAGTCCAATATAACACAGATAACCAGGAATAACGGTGTTTAGATTCTTTTTTAAGTATGCTCTTTGTCATTGCCATCAATCATCCATAATCCATCCAATCACCATCATCATCATCATTCTCGTAACATTCTGGATCCTTTTAGAACCATCTGATGTCTTCAACCAGCAGCAATGGGCCATGTTACAAGTGATGGATGGATGATTAGTGGGGTCAAGTGGTCCAAGAAATCTATACAGGGCTGTTATAGACACAGCAGAGGCTTTGGGCCTTGTTACCGGACAAGCTGAATCCATCTCAGCCACTGTCTGTAATGGCCCACTTTCACACCCAACAATCACAGATCTAGTTGCTTACTCACTTATTGATACACACCAATCACAGAGTTAGTGGCTAACTCACCATTAATCAGGCAGGTCACACGGGATACAAGTCATTATTCGACGTATATCCATGTCTGAGGACGTCAGGAGATGATGTGGAAACTGGCCACTAGGGGCAACAGTGAACGCTGTTACCTCAAGTAGGTTTTGGTTTGGATGGTGGATGGTTGCATGTTTGAATCCAGCTATAAAACATTTGTTGTTGTTGTTGTTTTAAGCCTATCCCAAACTTTAAGCCTTACCTTAACCATTCGGAGTTAATGCATAAACTTAATCTTAACCAAACACTTGGAAATTTGACATTTCGAAACAAGGTTGGATTTGGCATGTGCCCTCAGATCCTCAAAAGTTCTACAGCTGCACCATCGAGAGCATCTTGACTGGCTGCATCACCACTCGGTATGGCAACTGCTTGGTATCCGACCACAAGGCGATACAGAGGGTAATGCATATGGCCCAGGATATCACTGGGGCCGAACTCCCTGCAATCCAGAACCTCTATACCAGGTGGGGTCAGAGGAGTGCCATAAAAATTGTCAAAGATTCCAGCCACCCAAGTCAAAGACTGTTCTCTCTGCTACCACACGGCAAGCAGTACCAATGCACCAAGTCTGGAACCAACAGGACCCTGAACAGCTTCTACCCCCAAGCCATAAGACTTTTAAACAAGACTGTTAAATAGCACTGATTCTACCCACACACTGGACTCTACCCACACACTCACACATACTTACACTGACACCCCAACACACACACACACACACACACACCACCTGCGCTGTTGCTTTACCTATACGTGACTCATTTCAGGAAGCTAGGCGTCTGTCGCACGTCATTACTACACAGGAGAGGCATTTCATTTAGAAACAATATATAATTTGATCAAAATGCCTTCTAGAACATGTGAATTTTAATAACAAACTTGTATGCCATCTGTAAATATGAATACAATTGTTAAATTAYGAGCATAGTTGGTTTAGCCATGGAAAAAGWKAGGAAMTKTACCACTAGCAATGATTGGCTGAGATAATGGATGGGAGTTCGGATTGGTCTGACATGAAACACGTTTCTGTCTATAACATGAGCTGCTCAGTATGTGTAGATAATCYTTGCTACCATGGCTTTTWWWWAAAAAGATGTTGTAACGTTAACCATGGAGATCTGCAAGTGTTGCTACTGTTCTCAACAGCATTGCTGCCCAGAATTTAGCAGGCACTATTGACAAAGATCAGTGGGAAAAAGTGATGGACTACTTTCTGTACAAGGTCATTGACTTAACACAACAACCGGCCAAGCAAGCTGAAGCTAGCTACAAACAAAATTGTAACGACACGCTCCCGTGAAGCRTTCATCCATGTTTACTGGTAAGAGACTAGCTACATTTTCAGATATTATACGTGTCTAATTTTGACAGAAAGTTGYTTTCATTGCAAGTTAAACTGTATTGTTTGCTAGTTAGCGAAAGTTAATTTGCTGGCTCACTAGCTAAGGTTGTGTGTATGATCYATGTAGTAATATTACTCGTATCTCAGAAAGCCATTTGCATTGCTAGTTATAGCTAGCAAAAATGTTACCTAGTTGCTTAGTTGTAGCTACCTGCAGATTCATACTCCAGCATTTCTTGCATAGTGGCTAGCTATGACAATCCGTTTGTACTGTAGCTGTTGGTTGAGATTATGGTTCATTGTTTAGCTAGCTRGCTAGCTACATGTCTAAACAAAAGACTCCACTTCGCAAGAGAATGATTATATGACCATCAAGTTGTGTCTGGGGAGTGATTACGGCCATCTATTATATTTCATGAACCCACGTACATGTCTAGACAATAGTGACTCATCCACTTAGCTARATGTGGCTGGGGGGTGGTTATAGCATTTCTTTCACATGACCCATCATTGTAGACAAGTGTCTGGGTAAGCATCATCTAATAATTATGGTATTTATGGTATTAAGTATTTACTTAATATTTTTTATCTGGACACTTTCAAAGTCAGATTAGGATACAGACCAAGGACTAGATCTGTAGAACTTTTTGAGGATCTTGAGGGCACATGCCACAAATCCAACATTGTTTCGAAATGTCAAATTTTCCAAGTGTTTCGGTTTAAGATTAGTTTATGCATCTAACGCCGAATGTTAAGGTTAAGGTTAAAGTTTGGAATAGGACTTTAGAAACAAAACAACAACAACAAATGTTTTAAATAGCTTGGATTCAAACATGCAACCATCCACCATCCAAAAAGCTGACGATTCAAACCTACTTTGAACCGGTAACAGCGTTCACTGTGTGCCCCTAAGTGGCCCAGTTTCCACATTCATCTCCCTGACGTCCTCATGACATGGATATACGTCGGAATAATGACTTGTATCCGTGTGACCTTGCCTGATTAATGGTGAGTTAGCCAACTAACTCCTGTTGATTGGTGTGTATCATGAGTGAAGTAAGCAACTAATCTGTGGATTGTTGGGTGGTGAAAGTGGGCCATTACAGACAGTGCTGAGAATGGATTCAGCTTGTCCGGTAAGCAAGGCCAAAGCCTCTGCTGTGTTTATAACAGCCCTGTATAGATTTCCTTGACCCCACTAATCATCCATCCATCACTTGTAACATGGCCCATTGCTGTGGTTGAAGACATCAGATGGTTCTAAAAAGGATCCAGAATGTTTACGTAGAATGATGATGATGATGGTGAATTGGTGATTAATGGTGATTGATGGCAATGACAAAGAGCATACTTAAAAAAGAATCTTAAAACACCGTTATTCCTGGTTTATCTTGTGTTATATTTGGACTAGTACTACTGCAATACTCACACGTCAGTGACCATAGGATTGTTTTTGCCCAGTAAACTGTTATGAAAGTCTCAAAGTTTTCCTACCCAGGCTAGAAACTCACTCATTAACGAGTGGGTTCAACCTTGGATGTCAAAGAATGTCACCCCAATCCGTCTCAAGGCAATCCTGTCTCTAATTAATGCAGCACAGGTTTGCTGTACTTCTTAATTAGACAACACTTCATCCAAAAGTCTGTCTGTCTCTCTCTCTCTCTCTCTCTCTCTCTGTGTTTGTCTGTCTTCTCTTTCTGTCTCACTACTATGACTCCTGTCTCTCTTCTCTCTCTCTCTTTCTGCTCTCTCTCTCCTCTCTCTTCTTCTCTCTCTCTCTCTCTCTTACACTCTCTTCCCTCACTCTCCTCCCTTCCCTCCTCAACACTGACTCTCTCTCTCATCATCCTCTCTCCTCCTTCTTCTTATACCTTTCTCGCTGACAGGGGACATCAATCCCTGGTACCGCTGTATCCTGGCTTATCACCCTTGGTGGGGGAGTGAGGATGCTGACATGCAGACTGGGGGAGAGAGCTTCAGAATGATGGTCCCTCACCTCCCACAATGTCAAGGTGTGCGTGTGGTGTATGCGTGTTGCTGCGTTCATTCGTTTTGCGGTATAGAAGATGTGCGCGAGTGCGTGCCTGGCAATGATTGCGCTGTGTGTCGTTTTATTTGTGGCAGCTGTAATTAAAACGGTTTAGTCATTAGGTATGGCTGTTAGTGATGCGTTCCGCCCACTCTGTCACAGCCCGCCTTGGTGATTCCAAGTTTTCTATTCAGTTCTGTTTCTGTGGTCGTCCCATCTCACTGTGTTTAGTGGACTAAAACAGCTGTTGTCAATTAAGTATATTATTGGTGGCCATATTTCTCCTCCGGCATCCCATGGGTCAAATCTGGGGGTCTGGGGGACCACTTGAATAAATTACCAAGGTACCCTAAGCATCCATTTGGTCTCGCTGTTATGTGCCCATCCCAGATGCAATGTCCCTCGGCCATGATGTGAGGTTTGACTCCACTGTGAGTAATCCTGAAAATCCCAGGCTAAACCTGACAGCTACCCAACCTGCAGATGTGTAATCTGGACCATCAAATGTTAGAGAAGGGATACAACATCAACCCTGTAAAACTTCGAGACCTTCCAGACGCGAGAGGGAGTTCCGAATCCTAGAAGTCTTTGATGGTAGCTAAAGTAGCGTTACACCCTAGCCTGGTGCCACAACTGTTTGTGCTATCTTGCCAACTCATGGACAGTGGAAACATATTTGGGACCAAGGCTAGATCACAGGACTGTCATGTTTTTTAAAACACGTCTGCTTTTTTTTGGCTCAGATTTGTATTGTTTTGAAACTGTTCTTTTGGGCTGGCAGTGGCCATTGTAAATGTAATCTTCCGAAATTGGGCATTAAAAGGCTGGAAGTTTTGGTAATTGGAATGCAAGGCCTAAAAAACGTTATATGAACCACACTTTTGATGAAATGCCAACATCAATTACAATGTGAAGCAACCACAATACCAACTGATACAGATTTAGATGAATGCTGAAATGTCTAAAACGCCTTTGTGACAAACAGTGGTCAGCAGCCCCCGTCTTCCGTTCTGGGTCAATTTGATGTAAGGCTGTTAGCCCTGTAGTTGGATGATTTAGCACCCACAAATACATTCTTCCACAATTCTGACTTATTGTTGGCATCCTCTCATTCCTCCTTCCCTTCCCTTCCCTTCCACTTCCCTTCCCGTGCCTTCCCTTCCCCTTCCCTTCCCTTCCCTTCCCGCTTCCCTTCTCCTTCCCTTCCCTTCCCTTCCCTTCCTTTCCCTTCCCTTCCCTTCCCTTTCCCTTCCCTTCCCTTCCCATTCGCTTCCTCTCTTTCCCCTCCCTACCTCGCTCACCCCCCCTCTCTCTACAGGCCCAAGTACTAACAGCCAGACTCTGGCCACACTTCAGCGGTGACGTCCTCCGCGCCCTTCAACATCACTACGACCGCCACCAGCTCACACTGCGATGGTCTTCTGACCACGAACTAAACAAGAAGGGCTTGCCGTATCCGCTATGTTGGTGAGTAATCAAAGTAATGTATCCATTTAAATCACTCCTTTTAACTTGCACGTTTACGTCTTTTTTGAGAGTGAGAAATCCAGAAGGTGGGTGCGCTGTGTGCGTGTGGCGTGTGCGTGTGCGTGTGCGTGTGTGTTGTGTGTGTGTGTGTGAAGAGAGAGTGGAAGAATAACAACAACGTGGCTACAGCATGTTTTTGTAGCTACTCTAAAAACTTGCATGTGGAATATTGTGATTGTGCTATATTAGTTTAAGTGGTAATGCTAAAGTGATTATGCCAATATATCCTTCAAAACACCAGCTCTGAGGGAATTATACTTTTTTTTTTAAAAATTAAAACAAAAAAAGGTTTTCCCCCCCCCCCCCGGTTTTGCCAACATATACAAATAATGAATGACATATTGTCATTAAAAATGTTATTTTGATTAATGTATTCATACTATTTCATCCTTCCACGAGACTAAGTCCCGGTCGGGGTTTGTTCTATTAGTTCAGTTGCCGCAGAGACGCGACCCAGTTAGTTAAGTGTTTTTTGTAAACTAATAAACTCTGTGTGTTCGTAACAAATATAACTAACATGTATTTACAAAACAAATATTTGTTTGTTCTGTTGTCAATGTATGGCTGGCAACATTCTTATCACCCTTGCTTGCTAGCCTAGCCAACTTCGGCTAACACAGGTCACGTCAAAACTGTGCAGGGCCAGAATAAACAGCAAAGTAAGGTGCATTTGCGTTTAAGCTTGTTTTCTAGTGATTTTTGGGGGATACATCCATAACAATGGAGCTGATGATGTGAATTTCTACTGGCATAGAACCATTTACTCATTCGCGCAGGACACTGTTAGAGGAGCTAGCCAAACTACACAGCTAATACAATCACTTCAAAACTGAGCAGGAATTGACAGCAAACTGAATGTTTGTGTTTTTCTATTGACATTTCTTTGTATATACGGTGTATTCTGAAATATTCACAAGCCCCTTGACTTTTTCCACACTTTGTTAAGTTACAGCCTTAATTTCTAAACTGGATAAATACATTTGTGTGTTCCTCATCATCTACACACACTACCATAAATGACAAAGTCAAAAATTATATATTTAAAATTTTTGCAAATTTATTTGCAAATAAACAAACAAAATACATGTATTTAACCATATAATATTCAGACCGCATTGCTATAAGCCTCAAACTTTATCTCAAGGTGCATCTTGTTTCCATTGATCATCCTTGATGTTTCTACGACTTGATGGAGTCCACCTGTGGTAAATTCAAATGA
>NC_036870.1:29449635-29456330 GCF_002910315.2 Salvelinus sp. IW2-2015
CGCCCTCGACTCAGTCCTTATGTAGCAACATTTGAAATTGTGTTTTTCATACATTGGATAAAAGTGGAAGACTCAGAGCTACAAAATGGTATATCACACACTGCAAGTTGAGGAACAATTGTAAAGTAATTCTTGCTTTGAAAGTTGATAAACTTGTAGCCCACTTTTGAGAAAATGGGCCCTTGAATGTTTTGGTACACCTACTGGAGAGCTTTTCCCTGTCTACACCTATTCAGCATGTTCACACCCTCGTTGAGCCTTAGCTCCACGTCATCTCTTTTAGGATTCACATGTGAGGCCATGTGCTAAACAGAGTAAGCTAAGGTAGTGTAGTAAACAATTCAAAGATTCAAGACTAAAAGTGGTGAAAGTAGTAGCCTACAATATGGAAAAACTCCAGGTAAAATAACACTTACTGCACCATCGAGAGCATCTTGACTGGCTGCATCACCACTCGGTATGGCAACTGCTTGGTATCCGACCACAAGGCGATACAGAGGGTAATGCATATGGCCCAGGATATCACTGGGGCCGAACTCCCTGCAATCCAGAACCTCTATACCAGGTGGGGTCAGAGGAGTGCCATAAAAATTGTCAAAGATTCCAGCCACCCAAGTCAAAGACTGTTCTCTCTGCTACCACACGGCAAGCAGTACCAATGCACCAAGTCTGGAACCAACAGGACCCTGAACAGCTTCTACCCCCAAGCCATAAGACTTTTAAACAAGACTGTTAAATAGCACTGATTCTACCCACACACTGGACTCTACCCACACACTCACACATACTTACACTGACACCCCAACACACACACACACACACACACACCACCTGCGCTGTTGCTTTACCTATACGTGACTCATTTCAGGAAGCTAGGCGTCTGTCGCACGTCATTACTACACAGGAGAGGCATTTCATTTAGAAACAATATATAATTTGATCAAAATGCCTTCTAGAACATGTGAATTTTAATAACAAACTTGTATGCCATCTGTAAATATGAATACAATTGTTAAATTAYGAGCATAGTTGGTTTAGCCATGGAAAAAGWKAGGAAMTKTACCACTAGCAATGATTGGCTGAGATAATGGATGGGAGTTCGGATTGGTCTGACATGAAACACGTTTCTGTCTATAACATGAGCTGCTCAGTATGTGTAGATAATCYTTGCTACCATGGCTTTTWWWWAAAAAGATGTTGTAACGTTAACCATGGAGATCTGCAAGTGTTGCTACTGTTCTCAACAGCATTGCTGCCCAGAATTTAGCAGGCACTATTGACAAAGATCAGTGGGAAAAAGTGATGGACTACTTTCTGTACAAGGTCATTGACTTAACACAACAACCGGCCAAGCAAGCTGAAGCTAGCTACAAACAAAATTGTAACGACACGCTCCCGTGAAGCRTTCATCCATGTTTACTGGTAAGAGACTAGCTACATTTTCAGATATTATACGTGTCTAATTTTGACAGAAAGTTGYTTTCATTGCAAGTTAAACTGTATTGTTTGCTAGTTAGCGAAAGTTAATTTGCTGGCTCACTAGCTAAGGTTGTGTGTATGATCYATGTAGTAATATTACTCGTATCTCAGAAAGCCATTTGCATTGCTAGTTATAGCTAGCAAAAATGTTACCTAGTTGCTTAGTTGTAGCTACCTGCAGATTCATACTCCAGCATTTCTTGCATAGTGGCTAGCTATGACAATCCGTTTGTACTGTAGCTGTTGGTTGAGATTATGGTTCATTGTTTAGCTAGCTRGCTAGCTACATGTCTAAACAAAAGACTCCACTTCGCAAGAGAATGATTATATGACCATCAAGTTGTGTCTGGGGAGTGATTACGGCCATCTATTATATTTCATGAACCCACGTACATGTCTAGACAATAGTGACTCATCCACTTAGCTARATGTGGCTGGGGGGTGGTTATAGCATTTCTTTCACATGACCCATCATTGTAGACAAGTGTCTGGGTAAGCATCATCTAATAATTATGGTATTTATGRTATTAAGTATTTACTTAATATTTTTTATCTGGACACTTTCAAAGTCAGATTAGGATACAGACCAAGGACTAGATTAAGTGTATTTTTACCTGGAGTTTTTCCATATTGTAGGCTACTACTTTCACCACTTTTAGTCTTGAAATCTTTGATTGTTTACTACACTACCTTACTTACTCTGTTTAGCACATGGCCTCACATGTGAATCCTAAAGAGATGAGTGGAGCTAAGGCTCAAGAGGGTGTGAACAATGCTGAATAGGTGTAGACAGGGAAAAGCTCTCCAGTAGGTGTACCAAAACATTCAAGGGCCATTTTCTCAAAAGTGGGGCTACAAGTTTATCAACTTTCAAAGCAGAATTACTTTACAATTGTTCCTCAACTGCAGTGTGTGATATACCATTTTGTAGCTCTGAGTCTCCACTTTTATCCAATGTATGAAAAACACAATTTCAAATGTTGCTACATAAGACTGAGTCGAGGCGGTGGGTATGTACAGTACAGTACATAACCTCAAATGTATCTTCATTTTTTATTTTATTTGACTTTTGTTTAACTAGGCAAGTCAGTTAAGAACAAATTCTTATTTACAATGACGGCCTACCAGAAGGCAAAAGGCCTCCTGCGGGGTTCCCCCCGAACCCCGCAGGAGGCCTTTTGCCTTCTGGTAATACCCACCGCCTCGACTCAGGGATTAAATATAAAAATAAAATATCGGACAAAACACACATCACGACAAGAGAGACACACAACACTACATAAAGAGAGACATAAGACAACAACATAGCATGGCAGCAACACATGAAAACACAGCATGCAATTTAATTGTTTTATTTTTTATTTCACCTTTATTTAACCAGGTAGGCAAGTTTGAGAACAAGTTCTCATTTACAATTGGCGACTTGGCAAAGCAGTTCGACACATACAACAACACAGAGTTACACATAGAGTAAAACAAACATAGTCAATAATACAGTGAAAAATAAGTCTATATACAATGTGAGCAATGAGGTGAGATAAGGGAGGTAAAAGGCAAAAAAAGGCCATGGTGGCGAAGTAATACAATATAGCAAGTAAAACACTGGGATGGTAGATTTGCAGTGGAAGATGTGCAAAGTAGAGATAGAAATAATGGGGTGCAAAGGAGCAAAAATAAATAAATAAATACAGTAGGGGAAGAGGTAGTTGTTTGTGCTAAATTATAGATGGGCTATTGTACAGGTGCAGTAATCTGTGAGCTGCTCTGACAGCTGGTGCTTAAAGCTAGTGAGGGAGATAAGTGTTTTCAGTTTCAGAGATTTTTGTAGTTCGTTCCAGTCATTGGCAGCAGAGAACTGGAAGGAGAAGCGGCCAAAGGAGGAATTGGTTTTGGGGTGACCAGAGAGTACCTGCTGGAGCGCGTGCTACAGGTGGGTGCTGCTATGGTGACCAGCGAGCTGAGATAAGGGGGGACTTTACCTAGCAGGGTCTTGTAGATGACCTTGAGTCGGTGGATTTGGCGATGAGTATGAAGCGAGGGCCAGCCAACGAGAGCGTACAGGTCGCAGTGGGGGTAGTATATGGGCTTTGGTGACAAAACGGATGGCACTGTGATAGACTGCATCCAATTTATTGAGTAGGGTATTGGAGGCTATTTTGTAAATGAAATCGCCGAAGTCGAGGATCGTAGGATGGTCAGTTTTACGAGGGTATGTTTGGCAGCATGAGTGAAGGATGCTTTGTTGCGAAATAGGAAGACAATTCTAGATTTAACTTTGGATTGGAGATGTTTGATGTGAGTCTGGAAGGAGAGTTTACAGTCTAACCAGACACCTGTTATTTGTAGTTGTCCACATATTCTAAGTCAGAACCGTCCAGAGTAGTGATGTTGGACAGGCAGGCAGGTGCAGGCAGCGATCGGTTGAAGAGATGCATTTAGTTTTACTTGTATTTAGAGCAGTTGGAGGCCACGGAAGGAGAGTTGTATGGCATTGAAGCTCGTCTGGAGGGTTGTTAACACAGTGTCCAAAGAAGGGCCAGAAGTATACAGAATGGTGTCGTCTGCGTAGAGGAGGATCAGAGACTCACCAGCAGCAAGAGCAACATCATTGATGTATACAGAGAAGAGAGTCGGCCAAAGAAATTAAACCTGTGGCACCCCATAGAGACTGCTAGAGGCCCGGACAACAGGCCCTCCGATTTGACACACTGAACTCTATCAGAGAAGTAGTTGGTGAACAGGCGAGGCAATCATTTGAGAAACCAGGCTATTGAGTCTGCCGATGAGGATGTGGTGATTGACAGAGTCGAAAGCCTTGGCCAGGTCAATGAATACGGCGCACAGTATTGTTTGTTATCGATGGTGGTTAAGATATCATTTAGGACCTTGAGCGTGGCTGAGGTGCACCATCACCAGCTCTAAAACCAGATTGCATAGCGGAGAAGGTGCGGAGGATTCGAAATGGTCGGTAATCTGTTTGTTGTCTTGGCTTTCGAAAGACCTTAGAAAGGGCAGGGTAGGATAGATATAGGTCTGTAGCAGTTTGGGTCAAGAGTGCCCCCCCTTTGAAGAGGGGGATGACTGCAGCTGCTTCCAATCTTTGGGAATCTCAGACGACACGAAAGAGAGGTTGAACAGGCTAGTAATAGGGGTTGCAACAATTCGGCAGATAATTTTTGAAGAAAAGGGTCCAGATTGTCTAGCCCGGCTGATTTGTAGGGGTCCTGATTTTACAGCTCTTTCAGAACATCAGCTGACTGGATTTGGGTGAAGGAGAAATGGGGAAGGCTTGGGCGATTTGCTGTGGGTAGCGCAGGGCTGTTGACCGGGGTAGTGGGAGCCAGGTGGAAGGCATGGCCAGCCGTAGAAAAATGCTTATTGAAAATTCTCAATTATAGTGGTCAATTATAGTTTCTATCCTCAGTGCAGTGGGCAGCTGGGGATGTGTTCTTATTCTCCATGGACTTTACAGTGTCCCAGAACTTTTTGAGTTTGTGTTGCAGGAAGCAGATTTCTGCTTGAAAAAGCTAGCCTTGGCTTTTCTAACTGCCTGTGTATATTGGTTTCTAACTTCCCTGAAAAGTTGCATATCACGAGGGCTGTTCGATGCTAATGCAGAACGCCATAGGATGTTTTTGTGTTGGTTAAGGGCAGTCAGGTCTGGAGAGAACCAAGGGCTATATCTGTTCCTGGTTCTAAATTTCTTGAATGGGGCATGCTTATTTAAGATGGTGAGGAAGGCATTTAAAAAACAAAACAGCATCCTCTACTGACGGGATGAGGTCAATATCCTTCCAGGATACCCGGGCCAGGTCGATTAGAAGGCCTGCTTGCTGAAGTGTTTCAGGGAGCGTTTGATCAGTGATGAGTGGAGGTCGTTTGATCGCTGACCAATTACGGATGCAGGCAATGAGGCAGTGATCGCTGAGATCTTGGTTGAAAACAGCAGAGGTGTATTTGAGGGCAAGTTGGTTAGGATGATATCTATAAGGTTGCCCGTGTTTACGGCTTTGGGGTGGTACCTGGTAGGTTCATTGATAATTTGTGTGAGATTGAGGGCATCAAGCTTAGATTGTAGGATGGCTGGGGTGTTAAGCATGTCCCAGTTTAGGTCACCTAGCAGCACGAGCTCTGAAGATAGATGGGGTGCAATCAGTTCACATATTGTGTCCAGAGCACAGCTGGGGGCAGAGGGTGGTCTATAGCAGATATAGAATGAAGAGATGGAGATAAAACGGTTCAGTTTGAGTGGGTTTTGCAGCCCGTTCCAGTCGCTCGCTGCAGCGAACTGAAAAGAGCAGCAACCCAGGGATGTGTGTGCTTTGGGGAACTTTAACAGAACGTGACTGGCAGAATGGTGGTGTATGTGGAGGATGAGGGCAGCAGTAGGTATCTCAGCTAGGGGGGAGTGAGGCCTAAGAGAGTTTTATAAAAAAAACAGATGAGTTTACAGAGTAGTATAGAGTGCAGTGATGTGTCCTATAAGGAGCATTGGTGGCATATCTGATGGCCGAAGGGTAAAGAACATCTAGCCGCTTCAAACCACCCTTACCTGMCGATCTATAAATTACGTCTCTGTAATCYAGCCTGAGTAGGATGATCATCTGAATCAGGGTTAGTTTGTTAGCTGTGGTGAAAGAGGAACGATTACGATAGAGGAAACAAGTSTAGATTTAACCTTAGCCTGCAGCTTTGATATGTTCTGAGAGAAGGACAGTGTACCGTCTAGCCATACTCAGAAGTACTTGTATGAGGTGACTACCTCAGTAGTAATCACACCGGTGGGGAGAGGGGAACTCTTCTTACAAAACCACTTGACCTTTGTTTTGTAGGTGTTCAGAACTTTATACACTGCACTCTGAGAGACTTTTGATAAACCGGGCAAAATAGAAATTGGCCTATAACAGTTAGGATCAGCTTAAAGCCTTTTCTGGGTGTTTGGAGTCATACCTTGTGGGATTGGTAATAATCTGAGAAAGATTTAGGGAGTCCCATTGCTTTAGGACTTGGTCAGGTGGTTTTAAGCATGTCCCAGTTTAGGTTACCTAGCAGACAAATTCAGACTTGGTGTAAGGGGCAAGGAGAGAGTTTGGGATTTAGGTACAGGGGCGGTGCTGATGGTGGCCGATAACACCAGCAACAGTCAACAAAGAGTTATTTTGAAAGTTTAATGTGTAAAACAGCAAATCAAATTGTTTGGGAAAGACTTGGAGATT
>NC_036870.1:29461805-29467530 GCF_002910315.2 Salvelinus sp. IW2-2015
AGCCTATTTTAATCCGCCATCGGTCCACAATAGTGACCGTAAAATGCGTTTCAGTTATAAGGCTCTGCCACTCCACCACCTTTGGAAGATCTGTCTTGCCGAAAAAGATTATAACCAGAAAGGTTAACATCAGTGTTCAAAACACTCTTTCTTAACCACGTCTCAGTAATGACCAACACATCTGGTTTGGAGCTGTGAAGCCACACGTTCAATTGATCCATTTTAGGTAATAAGCTTCTAGTTTTAACGTGCAGAARACCCAGGCTTTTACGAGAGCAGAAATCAGTGAAGCAGATATCAGAGCACAAATCAGAATTGGGGCTAGCAACAGTAGATGGGCCAGGGTGTACATGCACCCTGTACATGTACATGCACATTTCCAGATATAATCAGCAGTAATRCAATCAAGGCACGGCAGAGGACAGGGAGAGCTCTGCAGTGTTGATTTATAACATTTGAATGTGCATTAGATGACAACAAGATYATACTGTACAGCAAGTTCATCAGGTAACATGAATACAAAGCCAGCAAGAGGTGGTTAGAATAGGATGGGAGGCCAAGMGTCTGTGTAACCAATAGAGAGTCTGAGTCCCGAGTGTGGGATCAAACATAGACTGTTCCACGGTTGGGYAAACAAGCAAGTTCATAAACAAAAAAGCACRCAGGAGTCATGAAGCAAATATCATAAAGCACAAGAGAAAAATATAACAACTTGGRGCTAACCTGTCAGGATTTGGCCAGGATTGTTCCGGTTTTGGCCACTAGATGCCMCCATTGTGCTTTTTTGACCMTTTTGTTTTCCCTTGTTTCCAGTTATTATTTGCACCTGTGCCTCGTTTCCCTTGAATGTATTTAAACCCTTAGTTTTCCTCAGTTCTTTGCTCTGTGTTTGTATGTTAGCACCCAGCCCCAGCGATGCTGTGAACATTTGTTACTCCAGTTGGATTCTCTTGAGGTACTCTGTTTTTGTTCTTGTTTATTTATTTTTGATTATTCTTTTGAGGTTTTTTCCCTGCGGTATCTACCACCTTGTGGATTTACCTTTTGTCTTGGAGGATTACCTTTTTTCTCTTGGAATTACTTTTGACGTTGTGGATTTATATTTTTGCCTGAAGTACTTTCCTTTTGACTTCTCTCCCGAGCTTTCACTCACCTCCAGCACACATCGCTGTTGGGGCGAGTGACTCTAACTTACAATGGTTATGTCAGGACCCGGTACGAACTCGGGTCTCCGGTGTGAGAAACAGTCACTTAGCAAACTGAGCCACTAATAGTCGGCAGAACCCAGAATATAGGCAGACACAGCAGTACTTGAGACGGTGTTTTAATAAAGTCAAAAGGAAAGTACTTCAGGCAAAAATATAAATCCACAACGTCAAAAGTAATTCCAAGAGAAAAAAGGTAATCCTCCAAGACAAAAGGTAAATCCACAAGGTGGTAGATACCGCAGGGAAAAAACCTCAAAAGAATAATCAAAAATAAATAAACAAGAACAAAAACAGAGTACCTCAAGAGAATCCAACTGGAGAACAAATGTTCACAGCATCGCTGGGGCTGGGTGCTAACATTCAAACACAGAGCAAAGAACTGAGGAAAACTAAGGGTTTAAATACATTCAAGGGAAACGAGGCACAGGTGCAAATAATAACTGGAAACAAGGGAAAACAAAAGGTCAAAAAAGCACAATGGGGGCATCTAGTGGCCAAAACCGGAACAATCCTGGCCAAATCCTGACAGGTTAGCCCAAGTTGTTATATTTTCTCTTGTGCTTTATGATATTTGCTTCATGACTCCTGGTGCTTTTTGTTTTATGAACTTGCTTGTTTCCCAACCGTGGAACAGTCTATGTTTGATCCCACACTCGGGACTCAGACTCTCTATTGGTTACACAGACCTTGGCCTCCCATCCTATTCTAACCACCTCTTGCTGGCTTTGTATTCATGTTACCTGATGAACTTGCTGTACAGTATGATCTTGTTGTCATCTAATGCACATTCAAATGTTATAAATCAACACTGCAGAGCTCTCCCTGTCCTCTGCCGTGCCTTGATTGCATTACTGCTGATTATATCTGGAAATGTGCATGTACATGTACAGGGTGCATGTACACCCTGGCCCATCTACTGTTGCTAGCCCAATTCTGATTTGTGCTCTGATATCTGCTTCACTGATTTCTGCTCTCGTAAAAGCCTGGGTCTTCTGCACGTTAAAACTAGAAGCTTATTACCTAAAATGGATCAATTGAACGGGTGGCTTCACAGCTCCAAACCAGATGTGTTGGTCATTACTGAGACGTGGTTAAGAAAGAGTGTTTTGAACACTGATGTTAACCTTTCTGGTTATAATCTTTTTCGGCAAGACAGATCTTCCAAAGGTGGTGGAGTGGCAATCTCCAAGTCTTTCCCCAAACAATTTGATTTGCTGGTTTTACACATTAACTTTCAAATAACTCTTTGTTGACTGTTGCTGGGTGTTATCGGCCACCATCAGCACCGCCCTGTACCCTAAATGCCCTGAACTCTCTCCTTGCCCCTTACACCAAGTCTGAATTTGCCTGCTAGGTAACCTAAACTGGGACATGCTTAAACCACCTGACCAAGTCCTAAAGCAATGGGACTCCCTAATCTTTCTCAGATTATTACCAATCCCACAAGGTATGACTCCAAACACCCAGAAAAGGCTACTCTCTTTGATGTTATCCTTACAAATAACCCTGATTAGGTCAGTCTGGTGTTTTCTGTAATGACCTTAGTGATCACTGTTTTACAGCCTGTGTTCGTAATGGCTGCTCAGTGAAACGACCTCATAGACGCTTGCTAAAAACTTTAATGATCAAGCCTTCCTTCATGACCTCTGTAAATTGGTATAGAATCAGCTTGATCCCCTCTGTCGAAGACGCTTGGACCTTCTTTTTTATATTTTCAGTAGTATTGTTAACAAATAACACAAAAAAGAAAATGAGAATTCAAAACAGGTTCAGCCCCTGGTTCGACACGTGATCTGGCAGAGTTACTCCACTTAAAAATTCAATATTGGCAAATCGGTCGGCACACGACGCTACTCAGGCTAACTGGCTCTCATTCAGGCAAAATTAGAAATAATTGAACTCAGGCTATCCGGAAGGCCAAATTGTTACTCTTTAAGGAGCAGTTCTCTCTCTGTGAGTCTAACCCCAAGAATTCCTGGAAAACAGTTAAAGACCTGGAGAATAAACCCTCCTCCTCAACAGGCGTGCCCTCCATTTGTGCCAAATTTGTTAATTGCTCTGTGTTTGGAGTTGATGTGCGTTTTTCCATCTTAAGAACAAAGGAGCTAGCATGAGCCTAGAGCTCTTTAAATCACACACCTCATTCAAATCAGAATATTCCTATTTAATTAAACAATACTGTCTACAGGACCTACACTTGACCACGGCGGCTGTTAACTTTTTTTAAAATACACAAGACCAAATTAGCTTCTTTTTTTTCTATCTCTCCACTTTTCTCCTCTTACTTTATTTTTATTTGTGCGTTACTCGTGGCGCTTCTGGCGAGTTTTGGCTGTTCCCTCACAACTCATGATAATCCCCCTTTATTCCCCCTAGACCCCTCGCTACAAAGTTTCTCCCTGCAGGCGGTCACTGGAGATCCGAAGGTGCTAAAGTCTGGCTTACTACGATTGACTTCCTCCCCCGCAAATAGCCCTTATCAAAATTTTACCTCCAATAATCAAAAATTGTTAGTTTTTGTTGGTTCGCCACACCCGTGGTTCGTTTTTGAGGAGGGGGTATAATAGAAACGTCGTTTGGGCGATTTCCCCCTTTGTTCCATATACTTAATACAAAGCCATAACCTTCTTCAACAAACCTTTAAACAGCTCGCGTTTCTGCGTCTCGCTACTGGGGAGAGAAGTTTCCTCCATCTGGCGTGTGGAAGACCAATGCAAGACACGGTAAGGTAACCTAATATATAAAATAAAGGGAACCGTTGAGTATAAATAACCCATTATTGTATGTAATACTCTTTCCGAATAATAAAATGTTCCGACATGACGGGAGTGAGACCACTTAGTTCTCTCTCTAAGATAAAACAAAAAAGGGGGTGGTGAAAATTTTGTGTGCCTTTTGTAGATGGATACCCTCCCCCAAAATCATTAATGCTTTGATTTGAAAATTTTAATGGATAATAGTCTAGGTGCGCCTCGCGCGACATATTGAAGAGTGTTGTAATATTAACTTGGTCATGTCTATCTTAATTGTTGACGCGGGGGGGGACTTTGAGTGTGATTGAGGTAAAGTCTTTACCGTTTTTTTTAATCTAAATTTAAAAACATTGGATTGTCGTCTTATCGTGCCTCAGTATTAATCAAGAGTCTTTTATGGGAGGGGATATACCCCCCCCTCGCACTTTATCCGATAAAGGGTATACTATACAAGAGATTTTAGAAACTGCTGGCTGCTCTCTGTACATGACCTTGTTCTTCCAGAGAGTGTGAGTTTTTATATGGGAAATTTTTTTTCCTCCGAATTTTTTTTTTCCAATTGAAAATTTGGGAGAAGATGGGACCAAGTGCCAGACAGTCGTGTAAGTAAGAAAGGAAAAATAACCCATTCATATCTTTTAATTATAGAATAAAAGAAAGAAGATAACTCCAACTTGAGTAAACGTAATCATACTTATTTTTTTGAGTTAATAAACTGCTTTACACAAATTATATTCAGATTCAAACGTTATTTCGCGTGAAGCTGGGGGGGTGTGAGAGAAGGGTGAAGTGGCACTTGAGCGAGGCGAGACGACATACAAAAAACGGAACCTATATTATCTTCTCTTATATTTAACCCCTACCGCACTCAATAAAACAAACCAAGGTTACGCCTAGTCGCAGGCTGGCTCTTCTCTTGTAAATTATGCAAGAATCAATACAACTCAGAGACAATGAAGAGCCGACATGTCTGCCTCGTAGAGTTGAGATAACCCCTATCTTAATAAGGCAAGCCAACCTCACGACCCATCACCACCAAACACACAATAGAACAAAAAAAACTCGCACACCCCACCGCCTTTTTAACACATGAGCGAACCTAACTAAGACAAATCCAAAACAAACATACATTCCCACCCAAGGACAACACCCCTGACAAACTCAAATTAATATCCCTAAAAAAGTAATAATGAAACATCTCATTTTAGGATACACTTATAGTTTCACCAGAGAATGTGAACACTCTAGTCACTAAAGGCCAGTCCCCGAGCGATGTGCCTGTGTGGAGGATGGCCCCGTCACGTTCTAAGTGTGACTATCTTACCATATATCAAAAACCCTTAGAACATACTAACATGATGATGGGAGCAAGCACTGAGGAATCAATATGAGACACAGAAAGAAGAGGCAACCGGATTGCAGAGTCTTTTCGTTATTTTATCATTGCATTAGCTTGTGAGTGCTTCGGTGATTAACATTTTTTCAGTATAAACTATATAGGCCCTGCAAACATGATAATTAGGGAAGACGCGGAGTCCTTTAATTATAGGTAACTATAATAAATTACTAACTATATTGAAACTAAAAACCTGCTACTTATAGTGCAATATTCGATGGTGAATAACATGTCAATAGATGAACAATAATTATAGTGGCAAAATTCCAAACTGAGAGAGACTCGCGTTTTTCCTTTTTATAGCAAGTCGGTGGAAGGGTGATCATTGCTTTTCCTATGCTAAGCTGAGTGAGGGGACCACGGTAATA
>NC_036870.1:29467747-29474566 GCF_002910315.2 Salvelinus sp. IW2-2015
AGGGGGGAGTGTGGCGGGGGTACCTATACCAGACAGGCCAGGGCAGACGGTGAACAGATCGCCAGGTGGAATCCAAGCAGCAGAGCAGCAGGCAACGTGAGTAGATGTCACACCCACTTGGGAGAAGCTTTTTTCTGGAGGCAGATTCCTTGTAGAAAATCCCAGCTAGCTAGCTAACAAGTCTCTGTCCGCCATTTCCACGTGGAAAAGGAGGTCGTTAGCTAGCTATATCTWTTCAGTGTCGGTGAATGGTCCTTTACGACGTCCAAACAAAGTTGTCCTGTGGTTGTTGTATTCTGAGGAGGATATCTTCTCTGCACAGATTGAGGGAGCTTCAAAGGCCTCTGCATTTGGGTGCGAGGTAGGGGCTGTGAAACTCCCCTTCCATTGTTATGCTCAAGTGTTTTCACACCTCTCACTTCACACTTCAGTGCTAATTTCAGACTGATTCTTTCCAAGCAGCTTGGTTGCTTAGTAGCCTTATTTACTAAACTTTATATAACACAATTACCTAGAGATTATTTTCATTTACTTTTTSGCTTCAGAAAGTAGGTTCAGACTGAACATTAGTCACTCAGTTTTGTGTTGTATGGTATTTCCAGGTTCCGCTCTGTTTCTTCTGCAGGTTTTGGCTTGTTAGAAGTTTTTTTCATGATAATCCTTGGTAGTAATAGTCCATTCAGATATTTTTGGTCCAAAATCAAGGTTTTGGAATTGTGAATTGGAATGAAGGTTTTGATGTTGAGGTTAGTATCCTGTAAAAGTCTTTGGAATGCTTACAGTTTTTAATGTCCCGTTGGTAGTTTAATCTTCCGTGTAAGAGTTAGATGCACTATTGTAAAGTGGTTGTTCCACTGGATATCATAAGGTGTATGCACCAATTTGTAAGTCGCTCTGGATAAGAGCGTCTGCTAAATGACTTAAATGTAATGTAAATGTGTAACTTGTCGATTTTATTCTCCAAGGATTGCACGTTTGCTAGCAGAATGGAGGGAAGTGGGGGTTTATTCGATCGCCTACGAATTCTCAGAAGGCAGCCCGCCCTTTGGCCCCTCTTTCTCCGCCTCCTCTTCATGCAGATCAGATCAGGGCCTGTTCCCGAGGAAGCAGTATATCCTTTGTGTCGGGCTCGTCAGAGTCATGAAAGGAAAAAAAGGATTCTGCTAGTCCGTGATGAGTAATCGCAGCCCTGATGTCGAGAAGTTATTTTCGGTCATAAGAGAGGGTAGCTGCAACATTATGTACAAAATATGTACAAAATAAGTAAGTTACAAACAACGCAAATAAAGGATGAAAATACACAATTGGCTGGGGGCACGTAAAACGTATGCCTTCTTCTTTRGCACCATCTTAAAAAGGACGCGCAAGTAAACATTTCACTGTTGTCTACAAAGCATGTGACAAATATAACTTGATTTGATTTATGTGTGTGTGTGTGTGTGTCCACCCATAGTATTAGTCAGGGTCACACACACACAGGAGGCCTATCCTCTCTCTAAGCCATGATCAATACTCAGTGAGGACATTCTACATGTATCAGCACATTTACCTGAGCAGAGGAGAGACGTACATGGAGGATGTTGTGAAATACAGGGGCATGGAACTGGTGAGAGGGTTTCAGTTTCATAACCTYAGTGGATGAAGTATCAGTAAGGCCAGGACCTATACTCACAAAGCTTATCAGATCTGATCTAGGATCAGGTCCACCGCAGTCTATATACTCTTTATTCATTGTGAGCTAAAAAGCATAACTAATCCTCGATCAGCACTCTGAGACACTTTATGAATACAGGCACAGGAAAACTCATAGTCCTACAATATGTAAGTATACAGAGTGGTGAGGAGGTCCTATCTCTCCCAAAACAATTCATTAGAAAAATTGATAATATTTGGATTGAACTACACGTGGAGGCGTTACCTATTTCAAACTCCCTGTCCTCCATGAGGATATCAGCGTTGGCCACATCCGGGGGCGCTTGGCAGATCCTCAGCTGGTATACTAGAAGAGGATGGAGGAGGAGGAAGAGGAGGAAAAAGAAGAAGGTGTTAGGAACATTTCAACAGAGTAGTAATCCTATTTTTGGTTAATCACTTATTGCATTGGGACTTTCTGTATTCTTTTGAACATGGAATTATATATATATAATTAGTATATAGTATATATATATAAACAGTACCAGTCAAAAGTTTTGACACACCTACTCATTCAAGGGTTTTCTTTATTTTGACTATGAAATAGCACATTTGGAATCATGTAGTAACCAAAAAAGTGTTAAACTAATCAAAATATATTTTAGATTTGAGATTCTTCAAAGAAGCCACCCTTTGCCTTGTTGACAGCTTTGCACACTCTTGGCATTCTCTCAACCAGCTTCATGAGGTAGTCACCTGGAATGCATTTCAATTAACCGGTGTGCCTTGTTAAAAGTTAATTTGCCTGGAATTTATTCCTTCTTAATGCATTTGAGCCAATCGGTTGTGTTGTGACAAGGTATGGTTGGTATACAGAAGATAGCCCTATTTGGTAAAAGACCAAGTTCATATTATGGCAAGAACAGCCCAAATAAGCAAAGAGAAATGACAGTCCATCATTACTTTAAGACATGAAGGTCAGCCAATCCGGAAAATGTAAAGGACTTTGAAAGTTTGTTCAACTGCAGTCGCAAAAACCATCAAGCGCTATGATGAAACTGCCTCTCATGAGGACCGCCACAGGAAAGGAAGACCCAGAGTTACCTCTGCTGCAGAGRATAAGTTCATTACAGTTACCAGCCTCAGAAGTCTGCAATTAACTGCAACTTAGATTGCAGCCCAAGTAAATGCTTCACAGAGATCAAGTAACAGACACCTATCAACATCAACTGTTCAGAGTAGACTGCGTGAATCAGGCTTTCATTTATGTATTTATYATTTATTTTATATTTATCTAACTTGGCAAGTCAGTTAAGAACAAATTCTTATTTACAATGATGGCCTATCCCGGCCAAAAATGGATGACGCTGGGCCAATTGTGTGCCGCCATATTGGACTCCCAATCACAGCCATTTGTGATACAGCCTGGATTCGAACCAGGGTGTGTGTAATGACGCCTCTAGCACTGAGATGCAGTGCCTTAGACCGCTGCGCCACTCGGGAGCCCACTACTAAAGGACACCAATAATAAGAAGAGACTTGCTTGGGCCAAGAAACTCAAGCAATGGACATTAGACCGGTGGAAATCTGTCCTTTGGTCCAAATTTGAGATTTGTGTTTGTGAGACGCAGAGTAGGTGAACGGATGATCTTCGCATGTGTGGTTCCCACCGTGAAGCATGGAGGAGGTGGTTTGATGGTGTGGGGGTGCTTTGCTGGTGACACTGTCATGATTTATTTCGAATTCAAGGCACACTTAACCAGCATGGCCACCACAGCGTTCTGCAGCGATACGCCATCCCATCTGGTTTGCTCTTAGTGGGACTATCATTTGTTTTTCAACAGTACAATGACCCAAAACACCTCAAGGCTGTGTAAGGGCTATTTGACCAAGAAGGAGAGTGATGGAGTGCTGCATTAGATGACCTGGCCTCCACAATCACCCGACCTCAACCCAATTGAGATGGTTTGGGATGAGTTGGACCGCAGAGTGAAGGAAAAGCAGCCAACAAGGGCTCAGCATATGTGGGGACTCCTACAAGACTGTTGGAAAAGCATTCCTCATGAACCTGGTTGAGAGCATGCCAAGAGTGCGCAAAGCTGTCATCAAGGCAAATGGTGGCTACTCTGTAGAATCAAATATATAAAATATATGTTGATTTGTGTTTGGTTACCACATGATTCCATATGTGTTATTTCATAGTGTTGATGTCTTCACTATTATTCTATAATGTAGAAAATAGTAAAAAATAAAGAAAAAGCCTTGAATTTGTGAGTAGGTGTTCTAAAACTTTTGACTGGTACTGTATATATACATGTATATATATATTATCTCTGTCTAAGTCCCAAATGGCCACAGCAGACCCACTTGCAAAATCACAGACCACAGACTAGGGTTGCAAAGGGTAGGAAACTTTCCAGTAAATTTCCAGCATTTTCCTGGAAATTTTCAATGGGAAGTTAAGTCCTGGAATTTGGGGAATTTTGCTTAAATTCATCAAAAAAGTTAGCTTATAACAGTGAGCTAGCCATGCTTTATCTACTCCTTTGCTGGATGCAGAGTTCAACAAAGTTGAAGTGAAGCAAATCATAGAGAACAGACTGTATTGCAATCATCTCTGAAGTGTGGTCGAATGTTCGTGGGCAAGGAATAATTAACTACATCATCTCCACCCCTCAACYAGTATTCTACAAGAGCACAGACACAAGGGACAACAGACACACCGGTCTCTACATTGCAGATGAGCTGAAGGCAAACATCAATGACCTTGGACCACAGAAGGTATTTGCACTGGTGACAAACAATGCTGTGAACATGAAGGCTGCTTGGTCTAAAGTGGAGGAGTCCTACCCTCACATCACACCCATTGGCTGTGCTGCTCATGCATTGAATCTACTCCTCAAGGACATCATGGACCTGAAAACAATGGATGCACTCTACAAGAGAGCCAAGGAAATGATTAGGTATGTGAAGGGTCATAGGTATGTGAAGGGTCATAGGTATGTGAAGGGTCATAGGTATGTGAAGGGTCATAGGTATGTGAAGGGTCATATGTATGTGAAGGGTCATAGGTATGTGATGGGTCATATCAGCTATATAGCAGCTATCTACCTTACCAAGCAAAGTGAGAAGAATAAGAGCACCACATTGAAGCTGCCCAGCAACACACATTGGGGTCATCTTGTTCCTGGAGGGGAAGGAGTCTCTCCAAGAAATGGCCATATCACAGTCTGCCGATATGGACAGCGCCATCAAGAAGATCCTGTTAGGATGATGTATTTTCGCCGGCACGCCGAGAGGGGGTGTTCTTTACCACCTAGTGAGTTGCTTATTGCTCATAGATTAGAAGTGGGCAGGGCACAGAACACATCGGTCTTGGTTGGTTGAGTTTAGCCCTCAGACTGTATGTGTGTATGAAGTAGGCCTAGGTTAGGTGTCTTTATCTGTGGAGATATATGTGCTCTTCTCTTTTTACATTTGTAGCGCATCAGCTCAGCCGTTTTCCTGCCCTGTTTTACTGTGTGGGTTTTGCAAATAACCCCTGATGTTATGAGGTAATTTAGTTGTCTGTGGGTTTTTGTTCGCTCACTGTTACTTTTTTCACTGCTATAATTGCATGAGTTATGTTACGGGTTCGATACATACCCTAGAACTGGCAGCCAAAAGGGATTCGTAAACATAAGGGAATGTAGTCATATGCTTAACGCCGAGATCACATCGTCTGGTACTTGAAAAAGAAAATTGTGAGGCATCGGCAAGAGGTCAGTGGCATGGCACAGAGGGAAAGTGGTGTGTGACATGCTGAATTACGGGAGTGATCTCCCTTATGTTATATGTGCAAAGATTGGTGCTCAGACTCTTTTGTATTCAAAATGAGGTCAGTATAGAGTTTGAACTCTCTTCCACTCAGATGCTCTATAGGTTGGATGCTAGTCGGATGCTAGTCTCAAATAATCACTTGGGGGGAAAGGACAATTCAATTGCGTAGTCTGTGGGTGTTAGGGTGGTGCTTCAGATTTTGGGCGTAAATATGTTGTTTGGGGGTTTCACGAGGTGGAAACTTTCCGTGGGAATTAATGGGAATATACGGGAATTAATGCAAAATATATACAAATTAATATTAATACCATTTAAATGTAGATGTTTTTTGCATTGAAATAATTACGACATAACTATACCTAATCCATATGAACAAAATTACCTTATACTAAGTTGACATAATTGCAAATGATTAAATCCTTCAATAGAAATAAGTAAATTAAAACATTTTAGTTACAAATTGAACTTTAATTAAATGAGTTGACCTTCACATGGGATGATTTCACTGAACAACAAAAGAAAGGGAATATTGAATGATTCCCAATGATCATCGCATCTCCCAAAAACGTTTTCAACATAAAATGAAACTAGAAACTAAAGCTTTGGTTGTCTTTCTCAGGCTTCAACGTCTTCTCCCTGGACCTCCTCAATGTCCACCTCTTGAACATCAGACTCTGAGGCTCATCTTCAGTCACTTTCCAACCTTGTTGAGGATGGCTCGTTGTCAGGCTCAAAAGCATCAAATTTGCTCGGATGCCAAAATGTTTTCAACCCTTGTATTGGTCAGCCTGTTGCGTGCTTTGGTGTGTGTGTTCCCAAACAAGGACCAGTTGCGCTCTGAGGCGGCTGATGTTGGTGGGATTTGGAATATGATGGAGGCAACAGGGGAAAGATCCTCAGATCCTCAAAGTCCCTTCCACCAGGTGGCTGATGAGATACGTTGGCACGACTGCCATATTGCATCTCCGTCCAAAGCCCTTGCTTGGAAGTGTACTTCGCCAGACTGCCAAGAACCTTGCCGTCATCCAGGCCAAGGTGGCGAGACCGGTAGTGATGTCACCATAGCCCTTGTTGATCTCTGCACCAGACAGGATGCTCTTGCCAGGATAGTTGGTTGTCCAACATGTACGCTGCAGCGTGTACGGCTTCAGACAAAAGTCTTCCGTCTTTTTGATGTATTTCAGACTGCAGTTTCCTGCTTGGAGCAACAGTGAAGTGGGCAGGGCAGTACGGATTTCTTTCTCCTTACATTTGCAAGCAGAGTCTGAACTTCAGACAGGATGGCATTGTCTCCCTCAATCTGTGCAATGGCTATTGCTATAGGTATCAAGAAGATATTCAGTAGCTAGCATATAACCACTACTCTCA
>NC_036870.1:29479073-29503441 GCF_002910315.2 Salvelinus sp. IW2-2015
GCAGCTAATTCCTCAGATCGTGTGTGTTGCTGGTGTGTAGCTGCTGCTAATGACAGGATTAAATAAGGTAGCACTTTGAAGTAGGCAAGGAGAAATATTACRCCATTGAATCTTACAGCCAACATCTTTCAGGACTGMAGATCCAAACTACACCCACTACCAAGCTACCTGGCGGGGTCTTGCCAACACAAACTAGGGGGTAAAATCAATGACATTCATTGATCATTAATGAATTGGTAAAATTTTTAGAACAATTGGTAATTGTTCTAAAAATGTTTCAACAGCCTGAACAGACAGAACAGGAGGGAGATATCTCCTGAGCGATAGACAGATAACTAACTTCCAGACCTGGGTTCATTTACTAGTATTCAATATAATAGATGTGCTTGCCTGAGCTTGCCTGGTGCAACGGGAACCAATAGAAAAGTCTCTGAAATGCCAACCCCRCCCACCTGGCTCTCCAGCCAGGCTAAAGCAGACAGTCAGGTATATAGATATATCTACTTTTGCTTCCCCATGAACAGGGGTTTATTTTCTAGGAAACAAACAGAAGCAACAGGGAGGGGCAACTTCCTCTATTTGTCCAAAAAAGAAACTCACATTTTCTTAGCAAAATGTTTTCCTTTGCAAAACATTTTGCTACAGTTTGCTTCTGTGTGCACTAATGAATACACCCCCAGTTTACAGAGTAGACAGAGGAGGAAGGAGGCTGTCTAATAGACAAGTGGGAGCTTTGGCTCCAGACAACCACGCTACAATCACACAAATTAAGTAGCGAGAACCACTTAGCATGTGGCTTCTGTTAAATGTGCTAGCTGATTAATATGATTCTCTTAGAGGCTCCTTGGGGGAGGGGGTGGGGGTGGGTGTGTGTGTGTGGGGGAGTGTGTGTGACTGAGAATTTGGTGAATAAGTGTCTGTGTTTGTGTCTGTATTGCCAATTGAAGCAAAAGCAATGAACAGAGTCAATGACTTTCTGTGTCCCCATGAGAGACTTCACATTTCACTCTGTGATAGGCTTTAATTAACAAAAGAGCTACATTAAAGAGGAAACGTTTCTTTGCTTCCTCTATGTATTGCCTTCATGTGGGATGTACGTCTAGACTGACCGGTTGATGTTCTGTCGAACGATGAAGATAATCACCAGTCAAAACAAGTGGGCTCTRGGAATTGAGTCATCAGATCTGCCCACAAATGGTATCTATAATATTATGATGCTTGCATAATGTCCTGAATAACTATGCAACTTATCAACTTAAATCCTTTCATAAATAGATTGGAAAAAGTGACAGTTTCGAATTTTGCTTATTTGGAGTGATAATCACATTCTATAGATTTAGTTCCCCCAGCCACTCTTTGATGTGACCTACATGAAAACACTTATTTTGTCATTCTGGACAGCAAACTGCATGAATAAACCGGCTATAATTTGATTACTTGACAGTTGAAGACAATCTAATAAACTAAATTCATATCTTTAATAAGTGTTGTATAAATCCTGGCTAATTCACAGCAAAGCAGAGTGTTCACTAAGGGGAAATAAAGTTGTCTCTCTAACTCGGTGGCCCATTTCAAATGAATCAAAGCTAAACTCATTACAGAGTAATTCCCATGTCAAACCCAAGTAAAATATAGAGAAACATTGCTGTGTATTATCTCTAGTCTAGTACATTCATATTACTAAGCAGAAGCAGCTACAGTGGCTTGCGAAAGTATTCACCCCCTTGGCATTTTTCTTATTTTGTTGCCTTACAACCTGGAATTAAAATAGATTTTTGGGAGGTTTGTATTATTTGATTTACACAACATGCCTACCACTTTGAAGATGCAAAATATTTTTAGGGGTGACACAAACAAGAAATAGGACAAAAAAACAGAAAACTTGAGGGTGCATAACTATTCACCCCCAAAAGTCAATACTTCGTAGAGACTCTTTTTGCAGCAATTACAGCTGCAAGTCTCTTTGGGTATGTCTCTATAATCTTGGCACATATAGCCACTGGGATTTTTGCCCATTCTTCAAGGCAAAACTGCTCCAGCTCCTTCAAGTTGGATGGGTTCCGCTGGTGTACAGCAATCTTTAAGTCATACCACAGATCCTCAATTGGATTGAGGTCTGGGCTTTGACTAGGCCATTCCAAGACATTTAAATGTTTCCCCTTAAACCACCCGAGTGTTGCTTTAGCAGTATGCTTAGGGTCATTGTCCTGCTGGAAGGTGAACCTCCGTCCCAGTCTCAAATCTCTTGAAGAACGAAACAGGTTTCCCTCAAGAATTTCCCTGTATTTAGCGCCATCCATCATTCCTTCAATTCTGACCAGTTTCCCAGTCCCTGCCAATGAAAAACATCCCCACAGCATGATGCTGGCATCACCATACTTCACTGTGGTGTGGTGTTCTCGGGGTGATGAGAGGTGCTGGGATTGCGCCAGACATAGTGTTTTCCTTGATGGACAAAAAGCTACAATTTTAGTCTCATCTAACCAGAGTACCTTTCCTCCAACATGCCTTTTGGTGAACACCAACTCTGTGGAGTGTACGGCTTAAAGTGGTCCTATGGACAGATACTCCAATATCCACTGTGGAGCTTTTCAGCTCTTTGTTGCCTCTGATTAATGCCCTCCTTGCCTGGTCCGTGAGTTTTGTTGGGCAGCCCTCTCTTGGCAGGTTTGTTGGGGTGCCATTTTCTTCCATTTTCAATAATGGATTTAATGGTGCGGGATGTTCAAAGTTTCTGATATTTTTTTTATAACCCAACCCTGATCTGTACTTCTCCACAACTTTGCCCCTGACCTGTTTGGAGAGCTCCTCCTCAATCACTATCTCTACCCCTCACTACTTCTCTACTCTCTGATCTCCACCTCTCAATCACTATCTCTAACCTCTCACTCACTAGCTCTCCTCTCACTCACTAGCTCTACCTCTATCACTATCTCTACTCTCACTCTCTATCTCTCTCTCACTCTTATCTCTACCTCTCACTCACTTATCTTTACCTTCACTCACTATCTCTACCTCTCACTCACTATCTCTACCTCTTCACTCACTAGCTCCACCTCTCACTCACTATCTCTACCTTCATACTATCTCACCTCTCACTCACTATCTCTACCTCTCACTCTCTACCCTCTCACTCACTATCTCTACCTCTCACCCACTATCTCTACCTCTCACTCACTATCTCTCTACCTCTCACTCACTATCTCTACCTCTCACTCTCTAGCTCTATCTCTCACTCTCTATCTCTACCTCTCTATCCCTACCTCCACTCTCTATCTCTAACTCTCTATCTCTCACTCTCTATCTCTACCTCTCACTCTCTATCTCTCACTCCTCTATCTCTAAACTCTTCTATCCTACTCTCTATCTCTACTCTCACTCTCTATCTCTACCTCTCATATCTCTACCTCTCTATCTCTACCTCTCACTCTCTATCTCTCCTCTCTATCTCTACCTCTCCTCTCTCTCTACCTCTACTCTCTACTCTACTCTCACTCTCTACTCTCACTCTCTATCTCTAACTCTCTATCTTACCTCTCTATCTCTACATCTCTACTCTCACTCTCTATCTCTACCTCTCACTCTCTATCTCTACCTCTACTCTTCCTCTCACACTCTCTATCTCTAACTCTCTATCTCTTCCTCTCTATCTCTCACTCTCTATCTCTACCTCTCTATCTCTACCTCTCAATCCACTATCTCTACCTCTCTATCTCTACCTCTCACTCTCTATCTCTACCTCTCACTCTCTATCTCTACCTCTCACTCTCTATCTCTACCTCTCACTCTCTATCTCTACTCTCTATCTCTACCTCTCACTCTCTATCTCTAACTCTCACTCTCTATCTCTACGTCTTCACTCTATATCTCTACTCTCACTCTCTATCTCTTTTCAGCTCTTTGTTGCCTCTGATTAATGCCCTCCTTGCCTGGTCCGTGAGTTTTGTTGGGCAGCCCTCTCTTGGCAGGTTTGTTGGGGTGCCATTTTCTTTCCATTTTTCAATAATGGATTTAATGGTGCGGGATGTTCAAAGTTTCTGATATTTTTTTATAACCCAACCCTGATCTGTACTTCTCCACAACTTTGCCCCTGACCTGTTTGGAGAGCTCCTTGGTCTTCATGGTGCCGCTTGCTTGGTGGTGCCCCTAGCTTAGTGTTGTTGCAGACTCTGGGGCCTTTCAGAACAGGTGTGTATATCTACTGAGATCATGTGACAGATCATGTGACAATCATGTGACAGATTGCACACAGGTGGACTAATTATGTGACTTCTGAAGGTAATTGGTTGCACCAGATCTTATTTAGGGGCTTCATAGCAAAGGGGGTGAATACATATGCACCCACCACTTTTCATTGTTTTTTTTTTTTTTCATTTTACTACACCAATTTGGACTATTTTGCGTATGTCCATTACATGAAATCCAAAATAAAAATCCATTTAAATTAGAGGTTGTAACGCAACAAAATCGGAAAAATGCCAAGGGGGTGAATACTTTTGCAAAGCACTGTAGGAGCAGCTAGCTTCAACAGACAGACCAGCTCTCCTTATTTGACTGCAGGGATGGATGTACAGATTATTAATAATGATTGATCAAATAGTTATGTGGTACCTTTTGAACATCTGACAGACAAATTAAAAACCTTTTAATAACTGTAATCAACCAACCGTGACTGTGGCTTGTCAATCCATACTATATCAAAGTTCAAGCCTGTAGTTTACCCATAATCCATTTGGGCGGAGCTGAAACTAAAGTGAGGGTTTAGCAGTTAAGACTGTTAGGGTAAAGTGATTGGAGTACCTCGTAAGCCCCCCCACCGGCCACAATCGAGACAGACTGGTTAACTGTGAGAGACGTTTGATACAGGCCAGGATCAATAAGCACTTGTAGTAAAATCATAAGTGCTGGCTGTAGCAGAATGACATGGGCCTTACTATTCGGATACTTAATCTTTTTTTGCCAGTCGCACCGTGTCAACAATCAGTGTAAGAGCAGCCTTGTGTGTCATTAGCAGTGTGAAGAGGCTGTATGTGTCTGGATGTCAGTATAGAAAAAATATATCTGGGCAAGTGCTCATTTCTCAGAGCGCACCCTGTAGCCAATAATCAATGTGACACAGGTGTATAGAGCCATGTCCCTTCACTGATTCAATACAAAGACAGTCAGATGGGAGAGAGGCATCGAAGCGCAATAAGTCAAGATTAAATTGACTATGAAAATGAGCTGAGCCAATAATGAATGCTAGCTGCCATGTGTGTCAGAGGCCCTAGGCAGGCAGGGTGCATGAGGGGAAGAGGGAAGAGGAGGAGGTGGAGGAAGAGTAGAGGGAGGAAGAGGAGGAGAGGGAGGAGGAGGAAGAGTAGAGGGAGGAAGAGGAGGAGAGGGAGGAGGAGGAGAAAGAGGAGGACGAGAAAGAGGGATAGGAGGAGGAAGAGGAGGAGCGGGAGGAGAAGAGTAGGAGGAGAGGAGGAAGGGTCGGAGGAGAGTGGGGAGGAGAGTAGTAGGAGGAGGATGAGGAAGAGTAGTAGGAGAGGAGGAAGGGTCGGAGAGAGGGGAAGGAAGAGTAGGAGGAGAGGGAGGAGGAAGAGTAGTAAGAGAGGAGGAGGAAGAGTAGTATGAGAGGAGGAGGGTCGGAGGAGAAGGAGGGGGAAGAGTAGGAGGAGAGGAGGAAGAAGAGTAGTAGGGGAGGAGGAAGAGTAGTAGAGAGGGAGGAGGAAGAGAAGTAGGAGAGGAGGAGGAAGAGTAGTAGGAGAGGAGGAAGGGTCGGAGAGAGGGAGGAGGAAGAGAAGTAGGAGAGGAGGACGAAGAGAAGTAGGAGAGGAGGAAGGGTCGGAGGAGAGGGAGGAGGAAGAGAAGTAGGAGAGGAGGAGGAAGAGAAGTAGGAGAAGAGGAAGGGTCAGAGGAGAGGGAGAAGGAAGAGTAGGGGAGAGGGAGGAGGAAGAGTAGTAAGAGAGGAGGAGGAAGAGTAGTAGGAGAGGAGGAGGAAGAGTATAGGAGAGGAGGAGGAGAGAAAGTAGGAGAAGAGGAAGGGTCGGAGGAGAGGGAGGAGGAAGAGAAGTAGGAGAGGAGGAGGAAGAGTAGTAGGGGAGGAGGAAGAGTAGTAGGAGAGGGAGGAGGAAGAGAAGTAGGAGAGGAGGAAGGGTCGGAGGAGAGGGAGAGGAGAGAGTAGGAGGAGGGAGGAGGAAGAGTAGTAGGAGAGGAGGAAGGGTCGGAGGAGGGGAGGAGGAGAGAAGTAGGAGAGGAGGAAGGGTCGGAGGAGAGGGAGGAGGAAGAGTAGTAGGAGAGGGAGGAGGAAAAGTAGTACTCACTCTCTATCTCTACCTCTCACTCACTATCTCTACCTCTCACTCACTATCTCTACCTCTCTCTCTCTCTCTATCTCTACCTCTCACTCTCTATCTCTATCTCTACCTCTCTATCTCTACCTCTCTTCTCTCTCTATCTCTACCTCTCACTCACTACCTCTTTCTTTCTTTACCCCTCTCTCTCCTCTCCTCCTTTATCACATTTGTTTTCCATCTTTCTCTCTCTACCGTCTTTTATATTTCTCTTTCCCCGCCTGTCTCTCTGATGTAGTGCTCACCATGGTAACTGAGCACGAAGAACCGCTGCCGCTGAAGTCGCTGTGGAACTTAATGAGGATCTGGTTGGAGGTGCTGTAGACAGACTCCAGTGCTGTGTTCCCACTGAACTGACCGATCTGGGGGGAGCTCTGGTCCGGACCATCCCTGTAGACAGACAGACACACCCACACACACACACACACACACACACACACACACACACACACACACACACACACACACACACACACACACACACACACACACACACACACACACACAACACACACACACACACACACACACACACACACACACACACACAAAACAACATACACACCAAGGATCAATGACAAATCCCTCTCCATGGACAGGTGATGGACATTGTCGATAGACAATAAAGACAAGACATTGACCAATACAGACATATCTTTGAAAGAAGCCCATTGGAAATCTATTGCGGTCATTTTTAATTAACATTTCCCACGTCAATCTATTGTAGAGAGCAGCCATTATTGACATCAGGCATGGATACATAACCCATCACTGATCTACAGTATTCCTTCCAGAAAGAGACAATTATAGCATCTCTTTTATAAACTTCATTTTTGGAGAAGCCACAGCATAAGGGTGCTCATTACAGAGACTGGGTTTTAAAATGCAGAAAGGTACCCCCGATATCAAACTATCTACCCAATTAAGAGACAGGGGCAGGAGGAGGGTTACATCTCTGTGATCGTGACAGCCAAAGAGCAGACCCCCTCCATGGGTCAAATCTGGAGCCAGTCAAAGGTAAATGAGTGCGTCAATGTGAGAAGGGGGTCTGTTTAATGGAGCTCAATGGACCCCCACTCTGGGCACCGCTGGGTCAGAGCAGTCCTAGCGAACAAGCAGAGAAGCTGTTTAATTAATCTGGCTAATCTCTGAACACTGGGATTTTTTGAAGCAAGGTGTGTGTGTGTGTCTGTGTCTGTGTCTGTGTCTGTGTGTGTGTGTGTGTGTGTGTGTGTGTGTGTGTGTGTGTGTGTGTGTGTGTGTGTGTGTGTGTGTGTGTGTGTGTGTGTGTGTGTGTGTCTGTGTGAGAGAAAGAGAGAGAGAGTGCTTGAGTGATTGTCTCTTTGCATTAGTGCATACGTGAGTGTGTGAGTGTGTGTGCTTGTATCAAGTGTGTGTGTGTGTGCGTGGGTTTGAAGCCAGCATGGCATCTCACAGCGCTGAGAACAGATTGAATCGCTGGCAGCCTGCCGCAGTCAGCAACATAAATACATACTATGAGAAACTGAAAGAGAGCCGTGGGGTGGGACCCAAAAAATGCATTATTTAAACATGTGGGGGGACAAAGGAGGGACTTATTATTTGTGTGCGCATGGATGGAGGACATCGAATTAATCTATTCCATCCATTACGCTCTCTCTCTTTCTCCTCCTTCTCTCCATCCCCCTCCACAACAGGGGTGTCAGTGTGCTGGGGAAGACAATTACTCAGAAAGCCGCTCTCTTTAAAACATCAAGATGCCTTTGACTGGATCTATGGGGATACATGGAGAACTTGCCTTTTGGCGACTGCATTACTGTATTACATTTCCTCAAAAAATCTTTACCGTTCACAGGGAGAGATGAAAAGTCTGAGTAGGTTTATCATATTCTATGCATTTAAATGGACTAACTGTGAGTGTTATATCACTGTTGGTCAGTTTGTTTAATGAAGGGATGGAGTAGGGATGGAGTGATGGAGGGAACCAGACGGAGAGAGAGAGTGAAAGGGGGTGAACAGTTCAAATCTCTCTCAAACTAACCAGAAGACAAAGTTCTGTTTTATCAATAGTGAGAAATGCAGTAGCTATGGTAACCACAGAAAGGATGTATCCAATTAAGAAAGAACAGTTTGGAAGAGAGGTTTGAGAGCACTGGGGAACGTGAAATGCAAAAACAAAGTTGGCTTTTTTCCACAAATGTATAATTACTTTTACGTTTTAAAACAACAACACAATATGGAAAACTTTTACCAAAGCCAAAACAGGTTTTAGTAATAATTCTACTAATTAAGCATCCAACACGTAAAGTCAAGGGTTAGCTCTACTAGAGTTGGCTAGGCTAATTGACTATCACGTGTTTTCACATCATTTCTTGTTATCTCCTCATGGGTATTGCAACAAAAGTCTAATTTCATTGAAACTAACTAAAAAGTAATTATTATGTACAACATGACACAATTTACATCAATTTATTACATTAAACCCCTTAGTGGCTGTGTAAGAAATGAGTGGGAAGGAGAATAATAGCCTAGTTTTCTACCCGGCCTTCCAACCAATGTGAATGAACAGAGGAGCTACTATAGGTGAACAGAGGAGCTACTATAGGTGAACAGAGGAACTACTATAGGTGAACAGAGGACCTCTATACGTGAACACGAGAACTACTATTAGGTGAACAGAGGAACTACTATAGGTGAAAGCAAGGACTACTATAGGTGAACAGAGGAACTACTATAGGTGAACAGAGGAACTACTATAGGTGAACAGAGGAACTACTATAGGTGCAGAGGGCTACTATGGGTGAAACAGAGGAACTAACTATAGGTGAACAGAGGACTACTATAGGTGAACAGAGGAACTACTATAGGTGAACAGAGGAACTACTATAGGTGAACAGAGGAGCTACTATAGGTGAACAGAGGAACTACTATAGGTGAACAGAGGAAGCTACTATAGGGTGAACAGAGGACCTACTATAGTGAACAGAGAGACTACTATAGGTGAACAGAGGAACTACTATAGGTGAACAGAGGAGCTACTATAGGTGAACAGAGGAACTACTATAGGTGAACAGAGGAGCTACTATAGGTGAACAGAGGAACTACTATAGGTGAAGGAGGAGCTACTATAGGTGAACAGAGGAGCTACTATAGGTGAACAGAGGAAGCTACTATAGGTGAACAGAGGAGCCTACTATAGGTGAACAGAGGAACTACTATAGGTGAAACAGAGGAGCTACTATAGGTGAACAGAGGAACCTACTATAGGTGAACAGAGGACTACTATAGGTGAACAGAGGAGCTACTATAGGTGAACAGAGAACTACTATAGGTGAACAGAGGAGCTACTATAGGTGAACAGAGGAACTACTATAGGTGAACAGAGGAACTACTATAGGTGAACAGAGGAGCTACTATAGGTGAACAGAGGAACTACTATAGGTGAACAGAGGAACTACTATAGGTGAACAGAGGAACTACTATAGTGAACAGAGGTAACTACTATAGGTGAACAGAGGATCTACTATAGGTGAACAGAGGAAACTACTATAGGTGAACAGAGGAACTACTATAGGTAACAGAGGAGCTACATATAGGTGAACAGAGGAACTACTATAAGGTGAACAGAGGAACTACTATAGGTGAACAGGAACTAACTATAGTTGAACAGAGGAGCTACTATAGGTGAACAGAGGACTACTAAGGTGAACAGAGGAACCTACTATGGTGAACAGAGGAACTACTATAGGTGAACAGAGGAACTACTATAGGTGAACAGAGGAGCTACTATAGGTGAACAGAGGACTACTATAGGTTGAACAGAGGAACTACTATGGTGAACAGAGGAACTACTATGAGTGAACAGAGGAGCTACTATAGGTGAACAGAGGAGCTACTATAGGTGAACAGAGGACTACTATAGGGAACAGAGGAGCTACTATAGGTGAACAGAGGAACTACTATAGGTGAACAGAGGAACTACTATAGGTGAACAGAGGAGCTACTATAGGTGACAGAGAACTACTATAGTGAACAGAGGAGCTACTATAGGTGAACAGAGGAACTACTATAGGTGAACAGAGGAACTACTATAGGTGAACAGAGGAGCTACTATAGGTGAACAGAGGAACTACTATAGGTGAACAGAGGAGCTACTATAGGGTGAACAGAGGAGTCTAACTATAGGTGAACAGAGGAGCTACTATAGGTGAACAAAGGAACTACTATAGGTAAGCAGAGGAGCTACTATAGGTGAACAGAGGAGCTACTATAGGTGAACAGAGGAAGTGTGAGTAAGCTCTTCATGAACCCTTTTCTCCACCCGGCTGCTGTTGACACTGGATTTAGAAATGGATATGAAAAAAAAATCTTCACTCGAACTTGATTGGTCAAACTCCCCCAGTTCTCCTGCATCAATTAACATAATTTGTATCCTGTTGGGTGGCTGCAGTTCCGTGTTGTGGCACTCTAATTTTGCCCACTCAGAGGGCTGTAAGAAAACAGAAAATCAGTCACCATATGGGGTAAAAGGCAGGAATTCAGTTGGTAAGGGATTAATATTGCACCATTCCTGCTAGTAGAGAAATACATATCTAACTGTGTAAAAGGGATAAATAGCAAGACTTTTGTTAGTTACTGTAATAAAGCACTATTGGGCAGTTTAGAGAGAGATGTGTGTAGTGCATACTTATGGAAATAAGGTATTTCTGTTTATTATATTGAATAAATGTGCAAATAATGTCTAAAAACCTGTTTTCGCTTTGTCATTATCGGATATTGTGTGTAGATTTATGAGGTAAAAAATKTATTTAATCAATTTTAGAATAAGGCTGTCTGAATAGTCAAGGGGTCTGAATACTTTCCCAATGCACTGTAGGATCTTACCACACAGGGATGTAGTCACAGATGGGTTCTGTACTGACCATGGTGAAGATGTGTGTGTATATATATTATAGTGTAACTCTATAGCTGTTCATTAAGAGGACAATAGGTTCTTACCACACAGTGATGTAGTCATAGATGGGTTCAGTGCTGAGCACGGTGAAGTTGATGTAGATCCCGTTGCCAGGGGGAACCCTCACACTCCACACACAGTCCTGGAAGTTGGGGTACTCCTCRGGGTGGCCGGGGGAGTAGATGGTCCCATTCATGGAGGTGATGTTACCACCACACAGAGCTACAGAGGAGATGTGGTCAGGTTAGGGGATGTTACCACCAACACAGAGCTACAGAGGAGATGTGGTCAGGTAGGTGATGTTACTACAAATTCACAGAGGAGAAGGGCCTAGGTGATGTTAGCCATCAAAACCAGTGCCGCGTCAGAGTTAAAGGAGAGGGGACGCCTTTTTTTTACCTCGGTTGATGTTAGCCATAGTCATCACAACCCACAGAGGAGAGTGCTAGGTGACTGTTTTACACAAACACAGAGGAGGGGGTCTAGGTGATGTTACCAACAGAACGACAGAGGGAGAGTCTCAGGTGACGTTACCCACCAAACACAGAGGAGAGGGCTAGGTGATGGTTCACACAAACCACGAGGAGCGGGCTAGGTATGTACCGTACCAAACAACAAGAGGAGACGAGGGCTAGGTGACGTTACCGAGACACAACACAGAGGAGAGGGCTAGGTGACGTTACCAACAAACACAGAGGAGAGGGGCTAGGTGGGGACGTTACCACAAACACAGAGGAGAGGGCTAGGTGAACGTTACCAACAAACACAGGAGGAAGGGCTAGGTGACGTTACCACAAACAAGAGGAGAGTGCGTAGGTGATGTACCCACAAACACAGAAGGAGAGGGCTAGAGGTGACATTTACCAAACAAACAACAGAGGAGAGGGCTAGGTGACGTTACCACCAAACACAGAGGAGAGGGCTAGGTGACGTTACCACAAACACAGAGAGAGGGCTAGGTGACGTTACCTACAAACACAGAGAGAGAGGCTAGGTGACGTTACCTACAAACACAGAGGAGAGGGCTAGGTCGTACGTTACCCCGCACCCTACACTACTCGACAACACCAAAACAAAGGGTAGTGACGTACACAACAACACAGAGCGATGAGGGCTAAGGTGATCGTTACACAAAAAAACAACATAGTAGGAGAGGGCTAGTGACGTTACCGCTAAACAACACAGCAGGAAGAGGGCTAGAGGTGACACGGTTACCACAAACAACAGGAGGAGAGGCTAAGTAGAACGTTACTCACATAACACAGAAGAGGGCTAGGTGACGTTATCGACAACAAAAGAGGCACTAGACCGAACACAGAGGAGGGACTAGGTGGAACTGTTACCCGAGAAAAACAACAAGAGGAGAGTCTAGGTGACGTTACCCAACAACGAACAAGAGAGGAGCTTTAGGTGATGTTACCAAAAAACAACAAGAGAGAGTTGCTAGGTGACGTTACACAAAAACAGAGGAGAGTGCTGATAGGTGATTGTTACGACAAAAAACACGAGAGGAGAGGGCTAGGTGACGTTACTTACAAACACAGTAGGAGAGGTGCTATTGACGTTACCCACAAATCACAGGAGTGCGAGGCTCTAAGGTGATAGTTACAAAAAAATCAAACTGAGGAGAAGTTGCTAGGTGACGTTTACTGCCCCATCACCCACCCCCGACAAACTACGCAGAGGCAGAGAGGCTAGGTGACGGCTGTTAAACCTACATAACACAGGAGGAGCAGGGCTTAGGTGACGGTTAACCGTGTTAAAACGCAACCTTAACGACAAGAGGGAGAGGGCTAGGTGGACGTTACCCGACGAAACACACAGAGGAGGAGGCTAGGTTGCACGTTTACCACAAACACATGAGGAGAGGGCTGAGGTGACCGTTATCCCACGAAACCAAGAGGAGAGGGCTAGGGTACGTTACTCACAAACCACAGCAGGAGAGGGCTAGGTGACGGTTACCACAAAACACAGAGGACGAGAGGGCCGAAGGTGACGTTTACCACATTTGATAACACAGGAGGACGATTGCTCAGGTGACGTTACCCACCAACAGCAGTAGAGAGGTGGGAGTGGCTAGGTGATCGTTACCACACCCGTTTCCCCTACATAACACAGGCAGGGAAGGAGGTGCTAGGTAGAACGTGTACCCCCTCTACAAACACCAGAAGCGAGAAGGGCTAGGCTGACGTTAACCATAACCATCGACAAACACGAGAGGAGAGCTGCTTAGGTGACGCCACGTTACCCCGCCTAACAAACACAGACGTGAGCAAGGGCTAGGGTGAACGTTTTTACCACGGCCCACAAGACAAGGCCGAGTGCTAAAGGTGATGTTAACCATCAAACATCAGAGGAGAGGGCTAGTGTGAAACGTCTACCAAAAACAACCTACATGAGGCAGAGGGCTATGTGAGTTACCATGCACAACAGGAGGAGAGGGCCTAGGTGATCCGCTTACGTCGCGGCGACAATACAGACAGAAGGAGAGCGGCTAGGTGACCGTTTAACATCGAAGCCACAGAGAAAAACACGAGGAGAGGGCCTAGGTGACGTTACCCTAACCGTGGAACGCAACAGAAACATCATGAGGAGCAAGGGCTAGGTGAACGTTACCCGCCTCGGCAGAACAAACACAGAGGAGAGGGCACTTTTTGCCTAGGGGTGACGTTACCGACCAAAAAATCATACCAGCTAGTCGTGGATCAGCAGGAGCACGGGCTATCGGTGATCTTGTTACCCTGTCGCTGCACCCAAGTAAACCACAGAGGAGAGTGCCTAGGTGACGTTACCACATAACACACCAGAGGAGAGGGCTCAGGTGACGTTACCACAAACAACAGACGGAGAGTGCTAGGTGAGATCGCTTACCTAGCAAACACACCGAACGAGGATGGGCCTGAGGTCGACGGTTACCGCTACACAACAGGTATTTGCAAGTACTAGTACGGAAGAGTGCTAAGGGTGACAGGTTACGTTAACAAGACTATCAGAGGAGAGGTAGGTGACTGTTACCACAAACGATCCAGAGAGAGCGGCTAACAGGTGAGCGTTACTCCCCACACTGACCCACCCAGCAGGCCACGGGGCTAAGGTGGATGGTCCACCAAAACAGGCGGGAGGGCTTTAGTTCCCGTTTTACCGCAACAAAAACGACAGGGAGCGCGGCTTAAAGGTGCGTTAACCCCACAAAACAAGAAGGAAAGAGGGCTAGGTTAGTTCCACCAAAACCAAGGAAGGGCGTTAGGTGATGTTTCACAATCAGAGAGAGGGCTACGTATTTACCAAAACAGAGGAGAGGGCTAGGTGACGTTACGCCAAAACAGAGGAGAGGGCTGGTGATGTACGTCCAATTAACACAGCAGGAGAGGCAGGTGACGTTCCACAAACACAGATGGAGAGGGCTATGTGACGTTACCACAAACCAGAGGAGGAGTGCTAGGTAGTACCACAAACACAGAAGTGAGAGGGCTAGGTGATCGTTACCCGAATAAACATAGGAGAGGAAGACAGTAGGTTAGAGTTATTCTACACTGAATGGAACAACAAGGCACAGCAGTAAAAGTCTATGGTATGCTCAGCTTCTTTAGTAATATGTTACAATACTACAGCAGTAAATAGTGATAGCAGTGATGCTCATTGGAGTAGTAGGAGATGAGTTGTAGTAGTGGATGTTAAGGTCCATGAAACGCCCAGCTGCACACATCAATACGCTACATACAGATCATATCTTATATCTCTGTCCCATAGTTACCTTCACAGCGTGGGACCGGGTGGTTCATACAGATCATATCTATATCTCTGTCCATAGTTACCTTCACAGCGTGGGACCGGGTGGTTCCAGTTGCGACTGATTCCATGCAGACAGGTGAGCGAGGCATCTCCGATTAGGGAGTAGCCAGGCAGACACTCGAAGGACACAGTGAGGCCCACACTGAAGTCACTGCCGATCACGATGCCATTACGAAAAGGACGAGGGTCGGGACAACTCTGAAGCTGATAGGCTGAAAATCAGGAAGTAACCGATAATTTAAATAAATATTGACTGAAAATACATAAGAAAATKACACAAACATGAAAATGAATATATAAAACTGTTTTATGTAGACATCATATCTAGGATACTGAAAGASATTACCCAGACTAACATTATGACAAATAAAATTACATTTAATTGAGTTGAGTGAAATCACAAGTCCTTTCTGAGTTCTCCTCTCCCACACATTCTTCTGACTAACTCTGTAGTCTACACTGTCGGCATAGGTTCCAATCCGGCCTACGGTCCTATGACACAACCTCTATCTTTCCCAGTGTCATCCTCTTTCTATCTATCTGTTCAATAAAAAATAAAAAATAAAAATGTTTTTTTTTTAAACTAACTCTATCCTCACCCTGGTAAGTCATCTGGAAACCCGGCTTGTTCTGGGAGTAGTCGCTGTGGAAGAAGAGGCTAGTCTGGTGGGTGGTGCTGAACAGGGACTTGGGGACATGTGGTCCACTGAACCTGTCAATCACTGTGCCCGTCTCCAGCGTTCCACTCCGAATCTCCAGGTAGTCATGGATGGCCTCCGTGGAGAAATTGAGGAACTGCAGGTGGATTCCTTAAAAAACAACAACAGGTAGATTAAAAACACACTGGTTAGTCCATGAGTTTCTGTTATAAAGAATAGACCATGATCTTACTCATCTACCCGTTACTTCAGAAGGTGGGTTAATCCCAGAACCAACTGAAGTAGAACACTGTACCTCTACCACAACAAACATCACAAGAGATTACAGGTTAGTGGACTGAGAGCAGATACTCATTGGTACATTAGAAGAGTTGTAAAGGAGAGGAGCAACTAGATGTCATAATATATTCAAGCTACCGTAAAGGAGAATGATACACCGGTAATGAGGTTAATAATAATAATAATAATAATGATATATGCCAGTTAGCAGACGTTTTTATCTAAAGTGACTTCCAGTCATGTGTTTCCATGCCTGTGCTATGTAGACCTAAAAAYCAAACATCATTACCCCTACATTTGGACCCTAGTGCACTAGCGTCAAAGGGTTCTTCAGCTGTCCCCACAGGAGAACCCTTTGAAGAACCCTTTTTGGTTCCAGGTTGAACCCTTTTGAGTTCCATGTAGAACCCTTYCCACAGAAGGTTCTATATGGAAGCCAAAAGAGTTCTATCTGGAACCAAAAAGGGTTCTCCTATGGGGACAGCAAAGAATCCTTTTGGAATCCTTTTTTCTAAGAGTGTATTCTATGTATTTAGCCTACTGCTTGTAAACCATGATGCTGTTCTCAGTTGACTGGAAGACTGGTTAAGCATTTACATCACTGTTGGTGTTCCCTGTTTCCATGTCTCTGCTCTTTATGCCTATAAATCAAGCATAATTCCCTCTACAGCTCCTAACATACATGAGTCTGACACTTCACTGCTATATCTAGGGCCACTTCCCCACGAGCTGTGTTTGAAACAAGACATACACTTCCTCGTAAGACGATGTGCGACTGTGGCTTGTCCACGGCGGCAGCGAGGTGATGTACCAAAGCCAATAGGTAGTTTGACAGTGTGTGTGTGTGCGTGTGTGCTTAGCCACAATGACTGTCAGTGTGTTCCCGTACCGAAGCCGATGGGTAGTATGACAGTCCAGGTGCAGTCTAATCCACTGGGGTAGTTTCCAGGGAATCCAGGGCTCAGAATGACACCGCTGACATCAGTCATGGACACACCACACTGGGCTGTGGAGACAATCCCACTCACACAGGTTAAAGAATGAATCATAGAATAACATACAAATAGAATTACATTTTTTAGACTAGACTAGAGTAGAGTATAATAAAATAATTACTGTATTAGTCCATCAGAGACAAACATGTTCTTATGTGTATCTATAGCTGCAGCCTTATAAAAGCAGAAAGGTTTGACTTGATTTACACCCCTAGACAGTATGAATGGGTATCGACGCCACCAGCTGTGCTAGATTAGTACATTAGTATTGACATCCCTTCCYTTCCAACTGTGTATTGTAGGATCAGTGGTTCAGATCAACTCACTCCTGTACAGATACACTTAGAAAAAAAGGTACTATCTAGAACCTAAAAGAGTTTCAAATGGGTTCTTTGGCTGTCCCCATAGGAGAACCCTTTGAAGAACCCTTTTTGGTTCCAGGTAGAACCCTTTTGAGTAGCATGTAGAACCCTTTCCACAGAATGTTCTACATAGAACCCAAAAGAGTTCTACCTGGAACAAAAAAGGGTTCTCCTATGGGGACAGTCGAAGAACCCCTTTGAACCCCCATTTTTCTAAGAGTGTACTAACATAGCCTCCTTCTCTCTCAGCAGGTCAGCCAGTGTTTAGGTAAGTCTTAAACTGCAATATGTTTAAAAATACATCTATGATACAGATTGCCAGGAAAGAGCAGCCTCCTCTGAATGTGACAGACACACAACGGTTAAAATGTATGAATACTCTATCTACCCCATGTCTCGTTGTGCCACTTGTGTTAAATAGGCTCCCTATCATTGAGTCAGAAGGAGAGGTATCGGTATCCTCAGCTTTGATCCTGGATAAAGAGTAGCCTAAAGAAATGGTAACAGAGCTCTTGTTAAAGCTGCAATACGTAACGTTTTGGGTGACCTGACCAAATTCACATAGTTATAGATCTGTCAGTCCCATTGAACGCAAGTCTAAGAAGTGGTAGATTTGTTCTATTTGCACTATTTCTACGCTTCCCTTTCTTCAGCTTAGTTTTTGCGTCTTTTACTTTCGGTTTTGTACACCAGCTTCAAACAGCGGTTTAGATGGTACAGCAATTCTTTATTCTAGGGTTTGCTTGTTGTGTCACATAAACTTATATTAGGAGCACTAATAGGATTTTAGCAACCAGGAAATGGTGGCGCGATATCTGCATTTTTCCCCTTTGAGTGAAAAGAATAGCCTTTTGTGTGTCAGAAAAAAAGGTAATTATGTTAGAAGTGAGAATAAAATTAAGATTAAACGATTACGGGCAAGATTAAACAACGTCAAAAACTGTTTAAACCCATCCGACCTGAAAGGTTATAGGGTCGACTGTAAATAAAGAGTTGAGTCGACTGTAAATAAAGAGTTGAGTCGACTGTAAGTAAAGAGTTGAGTCGACTGTAAATAAAGAGTGTGAGTCGAACTCTGAATAAAGAGTTGAGTCAAGACTGTAAATAAAGAGTTGAAGTCGACCTGTAAATAAAGAGTTGAGTCGACTGTAAATAAAGAGTTGAGTCGACTGTAAGTAAAGAGTTGACCGACTGTAAATAAAGAGTTGAGCCGACTGTAAATAAGGAGAGATCTGAGTGAGTCGACTGTAAATAAAGAGTTGAGTCGACTCTGAATAAAGAGTTGAGTCGACTGTAAATAAAGAGTTGAGTCGACTCTGAATAAGGAGTTGAGCTAACTGTGAAGAAAATAAAAGTTGAGCTGACTGCGAATAAAGAGTCGGGCTGATTGTAAATAAAGAGTTGAGCGGACAGAACAAATGTGAAAGCAAGAGATAAACAATGTGGCCTCGATCAGTCTCCGGTTGAACTTTAGAGTTCCTAACACTGAGGCCCAGGGTCCCAAGAGGAACCTTCAAGCCTTCCAACATCTGTGGCAGTGGGGGAGGCAAAGTGGGAGGTTAGGGGGGTAAACTTCTGGCACATCAGAAAACAGTCTCAATATTAGGAAAGTGAAATAGGTTCTTAAAGGGTAAAGACAGGCAAGAGACTAACAAGGAATGTGTCTGTCTCTTATGCAGACCAAGGCCCAAGGCACCCCCCTGGCATCATCAGGCTCATTATTTTGTTTAAAATATTACTGTTTATGAACAAATCTATCAGATCCATCATCTGTCTCAGTGAGTTAATGTACATGGACAGAATATATATAGATATATATACAGTTGAAGTCGGAAGTTTACATATATCTTATCCAAATAATTTTTTTCACAATTCCTGACATTAAATCCTTTTAAAAATTCCCTGTCTTAGGTCAGTTAGGATCACCACTTTATTTTAAGAATGTGAAATGTCAGAATAATAGTAGAGAAATGATTTATTTCAGCTTTTATTTCTTTCATCACATCCCAGTGGGTCAGAAGTTTACATACACTCAATTAGTATTTGGTAGCATTGCCTTAAAATTGTTAAACTTGGCTCAAACGTTTTGGGTAGCCTTCCACAAGCTTCCCACAATAAGTTGGGTGAATTATGGCCCATTCCTCCTGACAGAGCTGGTGTAACTGAGTTAGGTTTGTAGGCCTCCTTGCTCGCACACGCTTTTTCAGTTCTGCCCACAAATTTTCTATAGGATTGAGGTCAGGGCTTTGTGATGGCCACTCCAATACCTTGACTTTGTTGTCCTTAAGCCATTTTGCCAGAAATATGGAAGTATGCTTGGAGTCATTGTCCATTTGGAAGACCCATTTGCGACCAAGCTTTAACTTCCTGACTGATGTCTTGAGATGTTTCTTCAATATATCCACATACTTTTCCTGCCTCATGAAGCCATCTATTTTGTGAAATGCACCAGTCCCTCCTGCAGCAAAGCACCCCCACAACATGATGCTGCCACCCCCATGCTTCACGGTTGGGATGGTGTTCTTTGGCTTGCAAGCCTCCCCTTTTTCCTCCAAACATAACGATGGTCATTACGGCTAAACAGTTCTATTTTTGTTTCGTCATCTATATTTTTTCTCCATATCTATATCTATCTGTTCATTTGATCTAGTATCTCTGTCTGTTCATCTTAGTAGCCATTTTAAATGTTGTTCAGTGTTCTAATGTTCCAAAGCATCGATTAGTAGGGAATATGCAACATAAAAACATAATGCTTGTTAATTATACCTATTTGTTCTTCACCAGGGTAATGCCCATATAACCTGTATGCCAGGACCAGTGGGAGATGGAACTACCCAGTCCCACTCTGTCTTGGTATGTTGATAACGTTTGCTGTGACATCACTATGTGTAAACCTCTCATAGAGAATTGCAGTGAGTTCAGTTACTCTGTAATGTAAATGTGTGACTGTCATAGAGGCTCGATACCCAGCATATAAAGTACAACTTCAACATTTTCAGAGTTGGCTGTTGGTCTCGGGGACAACTGTTTCATCTCAGATCAGCTGTATTATCCTGAACAACCAAAGTTGATATTTGACAGTCCACCTGCTTACAGAATTTTTTTAAGGAAAAATGTCCCCAAATGAACTGCCAGGGCCCACATCTAAAAAATATTGAAAAAAAGTATTTAAGAAAACTTTTACATATATACATATATACAGTTGAAGTCGGAAGTTTAATACACTTAGGTTGGAATCTTTAAACTCGTTTTCAACCACTCCACAAATTTCTTGTTAACAAACTATAGTTCACAAAATAGATGGCATCATGAGGCAGAAAAAAAATGATGTGGATATATTGAGGCAACATCTCAAGTCATCAGTCAGGAAGTTAAAGCTTGGTCGCAAATGGATCCTAACTAACCTAAGACAGGGAATTTTTACTAGGATTAAATGCTCGCGAATTGTGATTATTTTTTTTGGGCAAGGTGTATGTAAACTTCCGAAGACGAAACAAAAATAGAACTGTTTAGCCGTAATGACCATCGTTATGTTTGGAGGAAAAAGGGGAGCTTGCAAGCCAAGAACACCATCCCAACCGTGAAGCATGGGGGTGCAGCATCATGTTGTGGGGTGCTTTGCTGCAGGAGGGACTGGTGCATTTCACAAAATAGATGGCTTCCTGAGGCAGGAAAGTATGTGGATATTTGAAGAAAAATCTCAAGACATCAGTCAGGAAGTTAAAGCTTGGTCGCAAATGGGTCTTCCAAATGGACAATGACTCCAAGCATACTTCCATATTTCTGGCAAAATGGCTTAAGGACAACAAAGTCAAGGTATTGGAGTGGCCATCACAAAGCCCTGACCTCAATCCTATAGAAAATTTGTGGGCAGAACTGAAAAAGCGTGTGCGAGCAAGGAGGCCTACAAACCTAACTCAGTTACACCAGCTCTGTCAGGAGGATGGGCCATAATTCACCCCCTTATTGTGGGAGCTTGTGGAAGGCTACCCAAACAGTTTGAGCCAAGTTTAACAATTTTAAGGCAATGCTAAAAATACTAATTGAGTGTATGTAAACTTCTGACCCACTGGGATGTGATGAAAGAAATAAAAGCTGAAATAAATCATTTCTCTACTATTTTCTGACATTTCACATTCTTAAAATAAAGTGGTGATCCTAACTGACCTAAAGACAGGGAATTTTTAAAAGGATTTAATGTCAGGAATTGTGAAAAAAATTATTTGGAAAGATATATGTAAACTTCCGACTTCAACTGTATATATATCTATATATATTCTGTCCATGTACATTAACTCACTGAGACAGATGATGGATCTGATAGATTTGTTCATAAACAGTAAATATTTAAACAAAAATAATGAGCCTGATGATGCCAGGGGGTGCCTTGGGCCTTGGTCTGCATAAGAGACAGACACATTCCTTGTTAGTCTCTTGCCTGTCTTTACCCTTTAAGACCTATTTCACTTTCCTAATATTGAGACTGTTTTCTGATGTGCCAGAAGTTTACCCCTAACCTCCCACTTTGCCTCCCCACTGCCACAGATGTTGGAAGGCTTGAAGGTTCCTCTGGGACCCTGGGCCTCAGTGTTAGGAACTCTAAGTTCAACCGGAGACTGATCGAGGCACATTGTTTATCTCTTGCTTTCACATTTGTTCTGTCCGCTCAACTCTTTATTTACAATCAGCCCGACTCTTTATTCGCAGTCAGCTCAACTTTTATTTTCTTCACAGTTAGCTCAACTCCTTATTCAGAGTCGACTCAACTCTTTATTTACAGTCGACTCAACTCTTTATTCAGAGTCCTCAACCTTTTTTACAGTCGACTCAACTCTTTATTTACGTCGACTCAACTCTTTATTTACAGTCGGCTCAACTCTTTATTTACAGTCGGCTCAACTCTTTCTTCAGTCGATCAACTCTTTATTTACAGTCGACTCAACTCTTTATTTACAGTCGACTCAACTCTTTTATTTACAGTCGACTCAACTTTTATTCAGAGTCGACTCAACTCTTTATTTACAGTCGACTCAACTCTTTACTTACAGTCGACTCAACTCTTTATTTACAGTCGACTCAACTCTTTATTTACAGTCGACCTATAACCTTTCAGGTCGGATGGGTTTAAACAGTTTTTGACGTTGTTTAATCTTGCCCGTAATCGTTTAATCTTAATTTTATTCTCACTTCTAACATAATTACCTTTTTTTCTGACACACAAAAGGCTATTCTTTTCACTCAAAGGGGAAAAATGCAGATATCGCGCCACCATTTCCTGGTTGCTAAAATCCTATTAGTGCTCCTAATATAAGTTTATGTGACACAAAAGCAAACCCTAGAATAAAGAATTGCTGTCCATCTAAACCGCTGTTTGAAGCTGGTGTACAAAACCGAAAGTAAAAGACGCAAAAACTAAGCTGAAGAAAGGGAAGCGTAGAAATGTGCAAATAGACACATCTACACTTCTTAGACTTGCGTTCAATGGACTGACAGATCTATAACTATGTGATTTGGTCAGGTCACCCAAAACGTTACGTATTGCAGCTTTAACAAGAGCTCTGTTACCATTTCTTTAGGCTACTCTTTATCCAGGATCAAAGCTGAGGATACCGATACCTCTCCTTCTGACTCAATGATAGGGAGCCTATTTAACACAAGTGCACAACGAGACATGGGGTAGAATAGGTATTCATACATTTTAACCGTTGTGTGTCTGTCACATTCAGAGGAGGCTGCTCTTTCTGGCAATCTGTATCATAGATGTATTTTTAAACATATTGCAGTTTAAGACTTACCTAAACACTGGCTGACCTGCTGAGAGAGAAGGAGGCTATGTTAGTACACTCTTAGAAAAATGGGGTTCAAAGGGTTCTTCGACTGTCCCCATAGGAGAACCCTTTTTGTTCCAGGTAGAACTCTTTTGGGTTCTATGTAGAACATTCTGTGGAAAGGGTTCTACATGCTACTCAAAAGTGGTTCTACCTGGAACCAAAAAGGGTTCTTCAAAGGGTTCCCCTATGGGGACAGCCAAAGAACCATTTGAAACTCTTTTAGGTTCTAGATAGTACCTTTTTTTCTAAGTGTATCTGTACAGGAGTGAGTTGATCTGAACCACTGATCCTACAATACACAGTTGGAAAGGAAGGGATGTCAATACTAATGTACTAATCTAGCACAGCTGGTGGCGTCGATACCCATTCATACTGTCTAGGGGTGTAAATCAAGTCAAACCTTTCTGCTTTTATAAGGCTGCAGCTATAGATACACATAAGAACATGTTTGTCTCTGATGGACTAATACAGTAATTATTTTATTATACTCTACTCTAGTCTAGTCTAAAAAATGTAATTCTATTGTATGTTATTCTATGATTCATTCTTTAACCTGTGTGAGTGGGATTGTCTCCACAGCCCAGTGTGTGTGTCCATGACTGATGTCAGCGGTGTCATTCTGAGCCCTGGATTCCCTGGAAACTACCCCAGTGGATTAGACTGCACCTGGACTGTCATACTACCCATCGGCTTCGGTACGGGAACACACTGACAGTCATTGTGCTAAGCACACACGCACACACACACACTGTCAAACTACCTATTGGCTTGGTACATCACCTCGCTGCCGCGTGGACAAGCCACAGTCGCACATCGTCTTACGAGGAAGTGTATGTCTTGTTTCAACAACAGCTCGTGGGAAGTGGCCCTAGATATAGCAGTGAAGTGTCAGACTCATGTATGTTAGGAGCTGTAGAGGGAATTATGCTTGATTTATAGGCATAAAGAGCAGAGACATGAACAGGGACACCAACAGTGATGTAAATGCTTAACCAGTCTTCCAGTCAACTGAGAACAGCATCATGGTTTACAAGCAGTAGGCTAAATACATAGAATACACTCTTAGAAAAAAGGATTCCAAAGGATTCTTTGCTGTCCCCATAGGAGAACCCTTTTTGGTTCCAGATAGAACTCTTTTGGCTTCCATATAGAACCTTCTGTGGAAAGGTGTTTCTATTC